>NC_058163.1:8129605-8400710 GCF_020080835.1 Cotesia glomerata | reverse complement strand
TAACACTGGTCTATATTGGTTAACTACCAGGACCAAATATTTATTTATTTATGTCTATTTCTAACATTACACTTCCATGAAATTAATTATGGAGGAATTTGTATAATTATTCCTAAGTTTTTAATATGGTCAGAGTTATATCCAAATATATATCGTCGTACACAATTATATCTAATCACATACGATCAGATATTTAATAAAAAATAATAGTTTAATTAATCTATATCTATAACCAACTCTACGAAAAAAACAATCAATGACATCAAACTGCTACCAACAAAAAAATAAAACGCATATTCCATGTGCTGCAACGTTATCACTTGATAACGTTCGACTTCTTGAAAGTTAGGTACGCAATACTCCCTCAAAACCTTTTCAGATATATAACGCGTCAAGTCTCCTTCAAACAACATCAATAACTTCTTGTTCATTTTAGGGTAAATCGGCCAATTGCTGCGCGTATAGTAAGAAACAAATAATCCTGGCACGATAGGATGCTTTGACAAATGGCAAGTATCAGTGAGATGTGTCCGAAGAATATACTCTACCCCAACAAATGCTTCATGTCTTTCTAGCTGAGAACAGCTTATGTAATGCGGAACCAGCTTGATGTTAGTAACGCCATTAGCTTCTAATGTTTGAGATAAAATCCCGCGGCGAGTGAGCACAGTATAGTTCAAATTATTGATGTCTTCAATATTTTCGATATTTTGCTCAGTATTTAGGATCGACATCACGGTGTTCATTTTTGCTTGTATTATAACGTTGGTAATTGTGAAGCCAAGCAACGTTGCGCCAAAAATGATCCTTCCGTTGGTGGTAATTGGCGTTGAAGGGGTCGGCAAATTCAATAAAAGAAGGACAATAGCTACAATGTTTCTCGAATAGGGATCTTTGAAGAGGTACAGTAACAAGAAGAACACCAAGATACATGTGATAAATAGTAATGCAAATATAGATGGTGGGAGAAACGAAAATAACTGACTATCATGCCCAGGTGACAGCCGGTGTTGCGATATTGCAAAAAGCTCAGCGCCATGAAATGGGTACGTTATCTCCGCGCTTTTAGAAATAGCTCTTAGGATGAGTGAATTCATCGTCAAGTCAACTTGTCCTTTGGCCACTCGCCATAGCAATCCTCTGCTAGTCGCATTGTCGAAGCGTCCCAAGAAAGCTGCTATTTGATCAATAACTAACGTTGCGTTCAATTCTTTAACGAGAAGTTTTATGATTTCGTAATCATACCCATTGATAGTCGCAACTCCACTTATATTTTTGTAAGACAGAAAAGGAGGAAGGTTGAACAGACCAAATTTGATTATGTATCTTCCAAGATCGCTAGTCCTGCCAAAAAAGAGACTTTCGCATGTTGCAATACCTAAAATTTTCAAGAAAGGTCATCGTTGGTCGATTGAAAAGAGATATATTTACCTGTATCGTAGTTCTGAACAAACAAGGTCCAAGGATGGCCATTAATTGCCGATACTACTGCTACTTTTTCCCAGGACATTGGTGCATAACTGTTGAACGGGTTGAAACTGTAGAGTTGAGGAATTTGTTTTTGATAGTTCCAGCACAGGAAAACAGCTTTGAGAATATCGTTTCTCCAAGCCTCCATCAAAAAATACTGCGCATTGTAGCAGCCATTGTTAGTGCCACCCCCATCCAGGATTATGAAGAACTGGTTGAAGGCCCGCCATTTTGCGTCAACAAGAGCTTCCTCAAGTTTTGAAGATGATCTCAATGAGATGATCACTGAAGAAATCGGTGATTTTTTCTTGAGATTGCTGGTAAAGTTTTTTGACTGCTCGAAAAGGGTTATTGTTCCAATCACGGTGTAGAAATTAAGGTATAGTGAATTTTCTTGTGAGTCTGTGATCAGATAAATTGATTTTACGGTGGGATAACATTGTTTCATCAGATTCGTCTGAAAGTTTGAAAGTGTGTCAGTGAAAATTAAATCAAAATAACTCCAAGCTACATTTGGTCACTTACCGTTAAGTCAACTTGCAAGTTCTCTTCTTTTGAAGACACTTTTATGTTGAACCCATGAAGAAAATGAAGAAAGAATAGCAAACTGAAAATGCTACTGATTAATATTTTAAGCAACATTTACTGTGTAGTTAATTCACTTGCTTACTATCTGACAAGTATTGGCCAAATGACGAGTAACCCATGGAATTTTTTTTTTTCTAAATTGTTCTTTGCCGATATGATACTTTTGTTCAAGTTTGTTTTTCGTCAGTCATGCAACGACTAATAACAGAGTTTAACTATCGATTGTGTCCTCACCAGTAAAAAATTAAGTTTTGTATTTACTTTCAAGTAAATTCGCTTATCTCTAAAATTTTTAAATTCGATCAATAAATCGACTTTCTAATTGGTAGTTGTAGTTAGATATTTTACTTATTAGTATAAATTTCGAAGTAAAGTAAAGTAAGTAAAGTTATATTACGTACACATCGTTAATCTTCCGAGGAAGTTCATCACAATTCTTTATTTATCCAATAATTACGTTAGCAAAATAAACATTTGGTGTCATTACATCTCAAATATTGTTTATTTACATTTTAATCTACTAATCACAATAGAAATTTTTTTTATAGCTCAAAAAAATCTGACCTAATCTGTTGGCGTTCTATTAAATAAAATTATTATTTTAACCGTGAATAATAGATCATATAATTTTTTACTACATGCTGATGAAATATTTGAGGTAGTAGAAAGAGATGAAATTATCTATTTATATTTACTTATAATTACTAGAACTGTACGGTATAAATACCACCTGTTATGGTAAGAGTTTGTCAATTGCAAAACGTTTAGGTTGAAGATATTACTCAGGTTTGTTTACTTATTATTCGCTTTCGTGTATATAATAATATTTAGGGGAGCCTGAGGCACGACGGCCCCCTTAACCCAGTTTTTCCTTTTTGTGGCTTTTCACCATCAAAATAATTTATTTTCCATCTACTTCGAACAAATCAGTCGAAATTTTGCAAAAAAACGAAAAAAAAAAAAATTTTTTTTTTGGGGCACGACGGCCCCCTCGCCAAAAAATCATTAAAAAAAAAAAATTTTTTTACTAAAGCTATTACCATCAAAATGTAGAGACTCCTCCCAGAAAACGTCGTCGAGAGAAAACCACAATTCTTACGAGTCTTGAGTATCGCCAAGAATTCACAGAAAAAAAAATCAACATGAAGCAAAAAAAAAGGCCTCAATTAAACAAAAAAAAAAAAAAAAAAAAATCAAAACCAAAAAATTTGAATAAAAAAACAATCTAAATATAAAAATTATGATTGCCATTGTCTGTATTGCGATGGACTTTCCTCAGAGTTCTCAGTCATTAATTCAATGTAAAAATTGTAATAAATGGTCTTATGATTCTTGCGCCGGAATTGGCGAAGATTATTCTGACGAATATGCTTGTGATCATTGCGAATAATCGTATATTCATTAAAGTATCTCGATGTGATTTCCTAATCATCGAACATTTATATTTCATGGTTTATTCAAAGTGTAATTTTTGTTAACGTGTAACAATACTTTTCCCCAAAATTTAACTAAATTCGACCGATGGCGGAGATATCGGCTGGGTAGGGTATTTTACGCTCGCCCTTTTAAACATATAATAAATTAACCCGGAAACCCCTCAGGCTGGGTTAGTGCACATTTGGACGCCAGATAATTTTATCCAAAAATTACCAAAAATAATAAAAATTCCAGGGGCCGCGCCGGACAATCAATTAACGATTTAAACTAATGCGAATGAAAAGGTAAATCTCACAGTAACTAAAGTCAAGGTCAAGATAGAATTTACAATTAGAAATAATAAATAATTAATTATAAAATAATATTTTATATTAAAGAATTGAACTAGGAAGATGAATCATAGGAAAAGAATCCGGGAATTAACTTACATAAAATAAATCATTATTTAATCGGTAAATCTTAATAACAATAAATTATTTATTTATAAACGGTATTACTTAAAACTAAATCTACTTTCCAAATAACAAATTAAATCCTTTATGGAACAAATATAATAGATTTCAAACAATTAAACCAATATAAACGATAATTTTAGATGTTAGCTTTTCAATATTATTTACAAACGTAATAATAATTAATGTAAGTGTAATACTTTAACTAGTAATTGCTGGCCACTTCAGGGATCCACACGAGGCTTTCGGGATAGGTACAAGTATTCCCTTAAAATAACCCTTACTCGCTACGGGATCGACCCGATAAATCGATAGTGAATTTAATTAAACGATAAAAGAATAAATTATTTAAGCCAGGAGACAGTGGTGTGCAGATATTAATCGATCTCAACTTGTGAGTACTCACCAAAAAGGAAACTCAACCCAAGGCACCAAATCCACACTCCTTACAATAGCGGAGGTCCCGCGTGTATACCTCACACCAAGCGGGCCACCGCGTGTCTGCTCAATTTTTGTCACCGTAAACCGTTTGAGGCCTCGTGTTCGACAACAAGGGCCTCTCTAGCCATTTTCCCTAATTCAATGAACTCTTTGCTCGCGATCGATATTGTAGGGCCTCACCCGTGCGAGTAAAGGCTATGATTTATCACTCATAGTAAAATTAGGTACTATATGACAATGATTTACGGCAATGCACACAAATAATAATAATAATAATAATAATAAATTATAAATAATTCATAAATGTCTGAAATAAAGATAAAATTAATTCTTAAATTAATAACCATAATATTAGAAATTTCAAATATAAATAATACTAATAATATTAAATTCAATAAATAAATTAATGAATAAATATAAAATAATAAATTCAGAGACACACCGAGTGTGGATCTGTTGCCAAATTTAGGCGCAGGGAGGGACGCACACAGGGAATAAAAACCCTGTGACAAACGTCTTAAAAAATTATTATAAATTTTATTGTTAAGCTGTTAATTAGTTTTAAATAGATAATAATTAAAAATATAATTAATTTCTTTTATTGCACTCAGAGGTTTTAAACTTACATACAAGAAAAAATACAGAGATTTTATTTAGCAATGAATTGGTAACATTAGTTTACATTGATTGAAATCACAGGTTGAGTTTTCAGATTGAGCTTTTTAAATACGTAATATCTTGAACCAGACCTTTTTTAGTAGATTTCATAGAAATCTAACTATTGCATTGGTCCTCATGACGGAACTTTTGAAAAATTTTGCTATATTTCGACTCAACTCGTCAAGCGAATTCAGAAAATGCATATGGTTCAAAAGTTTATATATGTATGTATTTATATATATATATATATATATATATATATATATATATATATATATATATATATATATATATATATATATACTAGCTGTTACCCGCCCGCTCCGCTGGGCGTTTATAGAATTGTATTTGTACATTTAAACTTGAAATTTAATTGGAGTATTGTATTGACTTACAGAGATTCCAAATTTCATCGAATTGGCATTTACCTTTTATCCATGGGATCATTCGAGCTAATATTTATTGTAACTTTCAATGTGCAATTAATATAAAATTCCCGTGGCTTTCTTCAAAAAATGAATAATAATTGACACGAAGAAAAAAATTTGAAATGAGCATTGAAAGTTTCAGTTAAAGTTATTGTAGGTCTCATTAGTGAAGTTGAAATCTGTCTAGCTCAAAGTGCAGCGAATTTTGCTGTTCATTAAAATTTCCTCCGTAAAAAGAACAATTCATCGGTTAGTGATCAGTAAAAATAAATGTATGTTAATCTTTTAGTCCGTTGACTGAATAGCTACATGGAAAGTAAAATTTTGGAAACGTTAAAATGACTTTTTAGCCGCTGCCAAAGAGACGATTGTTGTAAGAAAATATAATTATTAAGAAAGAAAAATATTTAAATCGGTTGACCTTGGAGGCCATCCCTGTGATTTCCTATTTTTCTTGAGATTCTATCAAATTTTATATCTGTAGGAACAATCTGAATTTTTTGACAATCATCACTCCCGTACTCCTATGTAGGGGAGGAATTTTGTAAGATCCTATTCGAGATGATTTCTACATTATAAACAAATGGTTCCAACAAAAGTTCGAGGCCATAGAAACTATTGTTTGAAAATGAGAGATTTTCATTGTTAACGCGCCCGCAATCGCTTATGGGGTTAGAATTCGAGAAAATCCATTCTTAGCTGAACTTGACATCATACACGAAGATTCCTACCAAATTTGGAGTCTTTGGAAGTTATTATTTGTAAATTAAAATTTTAGATTTTAAAACCCAACCCCGCAATCTCTATCAGGAGTAGAATTTATTAAAATCCATTTTGAGATGATCTCTTCATAAGAAATAAAAGATTCTTACCAAATTTATATTTTTTAGAAGTTATATTTTGGAAATTAAGAGTTCTTATTGTCAACACTCACTCCCGTGATCCTCATTGGAGGTGATTCGTTGTAAAATCCGCTCTTAGATCAATTCTATATCACATATAGAAGACTCCTACTCAATTTGGAGCATGTAGGAGCTATATTTTGAAAATTAAAATTTTTTTTTGTTAATACCCACTCCCTCAATCCATATTTAGAGTAAGTTGTCACAAAACCCACTCTTAGATCATTTCTACCACACATATAGCAGATTCTTACCAAATTTGGAACCTATAAGAGCTATAGCTCGGAAATTAAAAATTTTCATTGTTAACACCCACCCCCGCAGTTCATATTTGGATTAGGTTGTCATTAAATCCGCTCTTAGATCATTTCTATCTCATATGTAGCAGATTCTTACCAAATTTGAAGTTTATGGAAACTATAGCTTGGAAATTAAAAATTTTAATTGTTAACACCCACCCTCGCAATTCCCTGTCGGGTGAGCTATCGTAAAATTCGTTCATAAATGATTTATACATCACTTACAGAAAATTCCTACCAAATATGGAGTCTGTAAGAGCTACAGTTTGAAACTTAAAATTTTTCATTGTTAACACTCACCCCCGCAATCCCCTGCGAGGTGAAATATCGTAAAATTCATTCATATACTATTTCTACATCTCTGACAGAAAATTCCTACCAAATTTGGAGTCGATAGGAGCTATATTTTAAAACTGGAAATTTTTCATTGTTAACGCCCCCGCAAACCCCTTTAGGGGAAGAATTTCTTAAAAACCGTTCTTAGCTGACCTCTACATGGCAAAAGTAATATTCCTACCAAATTTCAAGTTTCTAGGTCTGATGGTTCCCGAGATATCGTGATGGGTGACTATATAGATAGGAATCTCATAATAATATAGATTAGGACTCCTATTTCATAACCACCACTGGGTTGACCGACATCATATATGTCCTATCATTCGCAGAATAACGTGTTCTGACTGTATACCAATTTTTATTAAGATTGGTCAAGCCGTTCTTGAGTTATAAGAAGACATACAGACAGACAGACAAAAAAAAAAAAAAAGTCGGATGTGAATCAGCGCATCATAAAACGATTATTTATCACAAAATTAGATGAAAAAATTGAATGTACAGACAGAGTCAATAGATTTATATAGTAGTATATATATATATATATATATATATATATATATATATATATATATATATATATATATATTTATATATATATGGGATATAACGCGGCTTGTCAGGACGATAGCGTCGCCAATTTACAACGGATCTCTACCAAACTCAACATACTTATTCTACAGATAAATACCAAAGTCAAGTTCGAAGATGAGCTTAATCGGTCAAGTAATTTAGAAATACCAGGATTTCAAAATTTTGAAAATCATAAAAATTCATATTTCTTTACTTTCGAACTCGAATAACTTTTGAATGGGATAACTTATTGCAATTCTGTAAATTGCATCCGAAAGCTCTTTAAATAAGCTTTAATGTGAGTACCATGTCATATGTGTAGTCTCAAAATTATGCCCCATTCCCCTATGCCAATTATAAAATTTGCTATTGCACTGGTTTTAGTATTTGTCCATCGATATATATTTTTGTCGATTGCATATAAGTTAAAAGCCCTAGTTCTGTATACAATCTTCGTTATATTTTTTTCTATTCATGATGAAATCTACTTCCATTTCGGCTGCCGAATGGTCTTTTTTTTTTATATTTTTATCGAGTCAAAATTAGAAATATGAATTGCGTAGAGTAAGACATCCTTGGAGGAATTCAAATAAAACTTTGAGATTAGGTTTCTGTCTGGTGCAGAGAATACCATGACCAATACTTCATAATATAATTATTACTGTTTTAATTTTAAAAAACTGTGTTTTCAATTTTTTATAAGCTATATAATTCAACTTTTCATTAAATTTTTCAGTTCAATTAAATTCATTCTGACTCATTCACCTGAAAAGGCCTAAAATAATGAATTCTTAAAATTTGTAATTTTTTTTTGCGAGTGGTCCATTATGCCTCACATATTACATTTTGAAAAAAAAACTTTACCTAATTTATGAGAGGGACCGTTATGCCTGAAACCGTCGTGTACCTCTCTTCCCTGTACGATTCAATTTTTTGTTAAATTTTTTAGTTCAATTAAATTTTTTCTAATTTATTTTACCACAAATTTATCACAATTTGAAAAAAAAAAAAAATTTTTTTTTGTTACAATTTTTTTCTCGAATGGTCCATTATGCCCCACATATCACATATTGGCCCAAAATATCATAAAACAATTATATAAGTCATAACTTGAGGGAAATTGAAAAAAAAAATTTTTACCTCATTTTTGAGGGGGGCCGTCGTGCCCCAGGTTCCCCTATCTAGTAAAATTATTGTTTCTATTCATATTTAAAAAGATAAAAAATTAATATATTTAGTAATTAGATTACTTCTTCGCTATAAAAATTAATTCTCGTAAAACTATGAAAGTGATTTACGGAAAAATACACTTTCAATTTTTTTTTTTAAATTCTATCACGAACTTTGCTGTTTGTGTTAAATAGTATATTACACAACGAGGGAAGTAAAGTAAGAAATGTCTCAGATCACATGTAATTGTTGGCCGAGACGAAGCCGAGGTCAACAAACATGTTGTAACAGGGTAAAATTACCCTGCATCGATAAGTCGTCAGAGATCGATAACTATTCGACTAGCACTGGTGCGCCTCGATCTTCGGGCCTAAAGAGAGAGTAGGAGGGGGTATTTTGGGGGTTATTATATAGGTGAGCCGTGCATTGCGAAAGGGAGAAGTAGTTCAGTGATCACACTAGTTAGACGGAGGAGTCCAAAGAAGGGAGCTAATCCAACTCCAAGGAGTTTCATCAGATTAAATCTTTACAAGGTACCAAAGACTTTTCCCATAGATGAGCCGCGGGGTCATATACTCGGCTCATCTAACTACTTCTCATTTTTTTAATTAAATAATTTTGACTGACTAACTATTCTCAATATAATTAATAATAATTCAATAATTATTTTATTGCAATTAAATTTTATTCGTTAGTTGCCGTTGAGATTCCTCAAGGGGGTTTATACCCGAGGACTGCTCAAGGACCTTGCGGTGTTAATTGTCGTGAGAATTTATTTTATTAATTTACTCGATTAATTGTTAATAATTTTGAATATCTGTAAAATCGGTTTAATTGCATTTATTTTACTTAATAAAACAAAACCAAGTAATAAATTCTTCGAGAAAGTTCCTTTGTCTTCTCACGGATCAGGCAAGCGTCGGTCGAATTTTACACCGCAGTTAACGTGTACCCAAAGTCAAAGATTACTATGCACTAACGAATATTGGCGTCCATTTTGAGCGCGCAAATTCCTGGCAATTATTTTACTCGACAAATTATTTTGAACAATTTAATTATTATTAATTAATATTATTTATTACAAGAAAATATTTATTTAACATTATATTATTTATTGAGAATTAATTATTGAGATTTTGGCGAAATTGAGATTGATTTACCCGTGGATAATTTTTCGTTAATTTATTTTATATTGAGATAAACTATTCATAAATTATTTATTTAATCGGAAAATTCCACGTGGTTATTTTTATATTGAACTTAAGTTCTGGAAATTTCTTTATTATTTTAATATCATCATTTCATAAAATTCTTCGAAATTAATTAACAACGGGATTATTAAGTCCGGGAATTTTTTAGTTATTTAAAATTAAAGGAGTTAAATTAATAAATTTTAGTTAGTTAAAATTAAAGGATGAATTTTAATAAGAGTTATTTATTAGTTAAGAAATAAAATTACGAGTTGAATTTGAATAAATTTATGCGTCAATATTGTTCCTAAAAATTTATTTAATGTTGAGTATTAAACTTGTGATTGATTTGGAATAAATTTAGGCGTCGGTTTTTAGTTCAAAATTTTGGGAATTTATTTTAGTCTTGAAAATAATTAATACATTAATTGCTAGCTAATGACTGAATTAATTAAGTAAAAATTTAATGTAATAATTTTCTGAAATTAAATTTTTGTAATAACTTTTATAAGTCAAAAATAAAAGTAAAGTAAATTCAGAGTGTGTGTGCGTGCGGGTTATGTATGATAGAGAGTGTTAATAGTGTATTAAGTATTGGTAGTCCGGTGGACTTAAAATCAAGTTAAAAGTGTGTGGAGTTAGTTGTGTTCAGTCGTTCGGTGGACTAGTAATTTTAAGTTTAGTTTTAGGCAGGTGTGGGAGACCGTTAGTTAGAAAAAGCCCAACTAGTTTAATCAGGTTGTGGGAGACCGTCAGTTAGAGCATCCCAGCTAGTCATCGAATCGTCGTTTGGAAAGGTATCGTTGTAAATATCGTTTGTATCGCAGTTATTTCTCCGCGTCGCTAGATAATAAGTTAATTATAGTTTGTGCACAAATTGTTAAATTGATTTTGTTATTAATAAATACCGGTTATATTGTTAAATAAAGATTTATTTATTTCAGATCACCTTCCTCCATTCTCTCTCCCTGTAATATAAGCTCAGCTCTGGTTCCGGTTCCAGGAACCGTGATTAAAAATCCTGGTGGCGCCTTTTATTTATTAATTTAGATTCATTTGTTTAGTTTTATTATTTCAATTAATTTAATTTAAGGGGCTGATTGAGCGGCATAAAAACCCGTTACAATGTGATCTGAGGCTTTCTTATTTACTTCCCGAGGAGTGTATGCTATTTTTTTGCTCGACGGAGGCAGAAAGTGGCAACTTCGTTTAGCGCAGCGGGCCGAAAGTTGACGCTTTCTGCCCGTCGAGCAAAAAAAATATTTAAAACTATAACAATTCTCAAATAATTAAAATTTTTAAGTGGTCGAAATTCCTACAAATATTTTATTAAAATTTTTCTAAACTAAATTCTGAATATTTTAATTTATAAAATGTTAAGAATATTTTTAAAAATCGTTCAAATATACCTTAAAGTGCACGACATATAATGCTCATTGATTTTTTAATAAAAAAAAATATATATAAAATTGCTTATTTTCAAACTCAAGTGGAAAAGAAAAAAAGTTATTATTGTAAATTGTTATAGTAATTTATACGTCAAACATTTCACGATCTTTCCCTTATTGAACTAAACCTTAGAGCTGTTATAACGTACATGAGCACGGGAGTAAAATTATAATTAAAGATAGACATTTTACACACCAAGTCCTCCTAAGACAAAACGAATCTAAAGAAAAACAAAAAAAAAGTGTAAATACTATTTTTTTGCTCGACGAAGGCAGAAAGGGGCAATTTCGTTTAGCGCAGCGGGCCGAAAGTTGACGCTTTCTGTCCGTCGAGCAAAAAAATAACTTTTTGTAATACCAACCGCGAAACTTGGATTTTCGAGCTATAGTTAGGAGGGGTAAAATGAATGATATCTGGACATCTATAGTTGAGTCTACTTTTCACGCACACGTATCGATAAGTAAAATCTCGCTCCCTATCTGTCTCTACATTCCCGCATGGATGCTAAAAAGCACTATAGGATATTTAGTTTCGTTTATTTCTACAGTCGTCCGCCAGGGAGAGTATGAATCGAAAAAGAAAAATCTTTGCGATAAGTCGATTTTTGTAAACAATTTTACTAATATTTTAGCTTGTCATTTATTTACGTGTGACAGTTCATAAATGAATAAAATTTTATTTGCATCCTCTGAAATCCGAGTTTCACCGTTGCTATTACAAAAAATTTTGTTCGATACAAATCCGCAGAGGTTGGCATTTTGGTAATAAACTTGAAGTGATGACACTCGTCTGAGATTATAAATACATTCTCAACAAAACCTCGTACGTTTTATCTGGTCTCGCTTCGCTCGACCGATAACAGCGTACTCGGTTTGTTCACAATGCATTCATAATCTCAGCCTCGTGACGTCACTTCAAGCTTACCAAAATACCTACCGTTGTGCATACGTATCGAAAATAACTATTTTTAACTTCTCGCTAAGAAAATTGAAAATTTTCAAAAAACGGAAAGTTATTGGTTTTACCCCGTTTTTCGAAAATCGAGTTTTCATCAGATCTCGACGTTTTAAGGTCACAGGAAGCTTTTCTGACTATTCCCACGATGGTGTCCATGCGGCTGTATGTGTGTATGTATGGGTGTGTATGTATGTAAACCTTTTATAACTTTTGAACGGCTCGGCCGATCGGATCGAAATAGGTGGCGATCCAAAAAGTCATCATTGCCATTATATTTCGTGAAAATTTGAATCGATTCGGTTCGCTACATTTTGAGAAATCTCAAAAATAAAATTTTCAAAAAATCGTTTTTTTTGGAATAACTTCT
The DNA here is from genome assembly GCF_020080835.1 of Cotesia glomerata. Taxonomy (NCBI): domain Eukaryota; kingdom Metazoa; phylum Arthropoda; class Insecta; order Hymenoptera; family Braconidae; genus Cotesia; species Cotesia glomerata. Next base: position 8,387,994 of record NC_058163.1, on the reverse strand, counting down.
AAACGGCTTCACCGATCAATTCCAAAAACTAATCAGCTCTTAAGCTTAAAAAACCACGTCGATTGCCACCAATCCTATCAAAATCGCTTGATTCGTTCAAGTTATCGGAAACGAAAAATTTCGAAAAAAGTGTTTTTTTCACATAACTTCGAGATTTATTTTTGGATCATTTTTGACGAAATAAAATAATTATTAGAGCCCAAAAAATCACGTCGATCGCTACCAAGCACAGTTTTATCATCCTCATAAGTAATTTTCAAGTTTTAATTGATCGAATCAAAAATTTCGGAGTAATCCCGAAAAAACACTTTTTTCGGTTTTCTTTCGTTCACGATATCTCTCGAACGAAGAAGAATATATGGCGAGGCTTTTGCCTACCTTCGAAGAGGCCGTTTCCTGGGCTCAAAAGAGCTATACACGCACGTATATTTGAGAAATCTCAAAAATAAAATTTTCAAAAAATCGTTTTTTTTGGAATAACTTCTAAACGGCTTCACCGATCAATTCCAAAAACTAATCAGCTCTTAAGCTTAAAAAACCACGTCGATTGCCACCAATCCTATCAAAATCGCTTGATTCGTTCAAGAGTTATCGAAAACGAAAAATTTCGAAAAAAGTGTATAATTAAAAGACCTACCGAGCATTTGTCTTACCCTCACCATAACGAAAACACAGCCAAGATCGCGGACAAGGAAAAACCGCTGCTCTCTTGTGTTTATACACATTCATTGAACAGCTGCAAGAGTTGCGTACAATTGTAAGTGTGTGCAACTCTCATCGACTCCTCTGGCAATTCATTTCCTGTGGGCACATCGAGATGTACCCACAGAATATAAGCAGTATCCAGCGGGGACCACGGGCAGGCGGAGTCGATAGAAGACCATGTCGTTTGTGTAATGTGTTGTGTGTAAAATATGATTCTACGTGCAAGTGTTTGCGTGTGTGGGTGCCCGGGTACTTGTGTTGTTTATGGTCATTTTCCCTAACTTATTCTACGGCAGTCATCCAAAGCTTTATACTGTCCTCACAATTGTGTGGAGCATATCGCTTGTGCCTAGGCGCTCCGACTCTACTTAGGTGGATGTCTGTTGAGTCTCGTCCCTAGTCGCGTTTTCGTTAGCTAGTTGGGTTTGGAGTTTGCAGCACATTACTACTTTACTGAAACTTTTTAAAAGCTTGAAGTTACTTTAGGATGTGGCAATCGCACACGCAACGCTCGCCCACTCCGCGTTCCCACCCCATATGTCCTTGAGCACCTCGCGTTGAGGCTCGTACTCATGGCATTCGAGCATTAAGTGCTCCACGTTGTCGACCCTTTTTCCTAACCCATTCTCCCTACACTCGTCGCAGAATTTACTATCCGTATGTTCGTACTTGAATTGATATTCTCTAAAGCAACCGTGGCCGGTTAGGATTTGGGTCAGCCAGAAGTTAGGGCTAATCCATTTGTTCGTTAGACGCTCTGCTACGTCTGGGAAGACTTTAGTTTCACGGCCGTTCTCTGATGTATCCCATTGTTCTTGCCACCGACGTATGGTTTCAGTTCTAAGGGTTACAAGGCGATCCTCCGCATCTGGCTGCATGGTGACGTTTCCAAGGGTAGCCTGTTTTCCAATACGGAGGTTGTATCGCGCGCACCGTTCGTCTATTACGAGCTGAATGGGCACAGCACCCGTGACTACGCAAATCCCGTCAAGCGAAACTGTCCTGTAGGCAGTAGTTGTTGTTATTAGCGCTTGACGCTGTAGTGCTCGAAGATGTCTCCAGTCCTCCTTATCGCAACGGTCACTCCAAGCTGCCGCCGCATATGTGACGATAGGCATAAAGAAACCCTTGTATATGGTGGACATAGCTGGGTATCGCAATCCCCATTCCGCCCGCGCAATACGCCGCATGCGCTCGAATACCCTACTTAGTTTCGCGCGCCTTGTTTTAATATGATTTTTCACTTTGAGGCCCTCGTCGAAGTGTACCCCTAAGTATCTAACGCTTGATTTGAATTTGACTTTGGAGTCTCCTATCATTATTTTTGGCGGTTTGTTATCGTACTTGGGCTTTCTCTGTCGTCTTTTTGCTTCATAGGGGTACGGGCTCTTTTTGTCCTTACGTGGACCGCGATGCACAAATTCGTTCTTGAGGAAGATGGCTTCAGTCTTCGACTTCGACAGCTCAAGCTTTGCGGAACAGCACCATTCCAGTATCTTATCTACTACTACTTGACTATTACGCTCTATTTCTTTCCTTGAAGAGCCCTCTACTAAGACGAGCAAATTGTCAGCAAACGCAACAAATTTATTCCCGTGTTCTGTCAGTTCGAGTCTCTTGAGGAGATCGTCGAACATGATGTTCCAAAATAATGGTCCTAGCATTGATCCTTGAGGGCACCCTCGCGTCGGCGTTTTCGATTCGCTACCAAAGCCCCATGACAGCGCGACTGATCTGTCCTCAAAATAATTCCGAATTACCGCGTAAATGTTGCTAGGGCAGCCTCCGGCCTTCGAGTACTAACGGCCACCACACGTTGTCAACAGCGCCAGAGATATCGAAGAGAAGTCCAACCACCAGTCTTCTCTGAAGAGTCTACAAATCGGCGCATCTCCACAATTGCATCTTTCGTCGACTTTTTGGCTGTGAAACCAAACTGTCGGCTCGAAATGTTCCCCTCCGCTAAGACTGTGGTAGTAAGTCGCTCTTTGATGAGCTTCTCGAACACCTTACCTAAACCTAAAAGGAGGCAAATTGGCCAATAAGACTTAGGGTCATTTGCGTTTTTGTCGGTGCTTTTAACTAACATTATAATTGCCCCCTTCTTCCACTCTTTTGGGAATGCTCCTAGTGCCAAGCAAGCATTATATAACTCTAAGAACTGGTCGCGAAGGATAACCCCTGCGCGTTCAACTACCTCGTTTTCTATTAAATCCGACCCCGGGGCCTTCTTGTTTTTCAGTGTTTTTAAGACCTTGTCCAGTTCGCGCGAGGTGAACGGTTCGGTGTCCGCGGTGTCAGGTAGTAAAATTATGTTGGCTCTAATCTTTTCCTGATCGGGGGTTTCGTTGTCCTGGTCATCTTCTACAATATGCGTCTCGAGAAAACACCTGGCTGTTTCCTTAAAGTTTTCCGTTGATGCTCCGTTACGATTTAGTGTGCACATTGCACTTTTGACTAACTTTTTCTGCGCAGGTTCTGTAAACAGGACCCCACTTTTCTTGATTACCTTTCTTCGTAACGAAGTCCCGCCAGCTGCTTTCCCTCGTCCGCTTTATGTCTGTCGAGTATTTTTTTCGTAGTGTTCTGTATTTGACGCTTAAGGTATTTTTAACTAATTCGTCCCTTTCCCTTTGATATACCCGTCTCGCTTTGTTCACCAGCTTCTTCGTGCGTGTTAGTTTTCTGGTCTCCCATGGGTATGATTTTACATGGGTTTTCCTACGCGGGATCGCGGCTTCGCAAGCTTCTAAGATTGATTTGCCAAGTGCAGAGGCATACCTTTCCACGTCCTCAACCGATTCCACTCCAAGGCCCTCAAGGTTTGCGCATGCACATGAGAAAAGGATTTCTTCAAACTTTTCCCAATTGACCAACGTTAAGTTGAAGCTTTTGGGGTCTGCCTGTGCGCCATCATTCTCCTCCGACTTAGCCCCTAGAGTGATCTCGATCGGATAGTGGTCAGTATTCTGCACCCAACTTCTCTTAATAGACCAGCTAAGAATGCTACTCGCGAGTTTAGGCGTGACGAGTGTCACATCGATATACGAACTCCTGTTAGTTGATTCAAATGTCGGACCCTCCCTCACGTTGTTGATTGTCTCTAACTCGTGTGCGTCAATAAATTGCTCTAACTTTTCGCCACGCGCGTCGTCAGTCTCGGATCCCTATCTCTCGGATTTCGCGTTCGCGTTCATTGATATTAATACCCGTTTCCCTCTCAGTGCTCGGACCACTTTCTCTAAGTGCTTCAAATGCATGTCTATTTCGTCTTTATACTGGAAATATGCCGAGACTACGAAGAACGATGTGTCAGGTCCCATGATCTGAGCGTATACGCAGTGAGTTGTACTAAGTTGTGATAAACCAGAAATTGGTATTTAGGATTTGTTAAGCAAATGGCCGCATATGGCCTGGACCTGGTTTCGGCAGCAACTTGTATGCCGCAACCGAATGTGCTGCGTATGGCTTTTGTAGAAGGAGAACATCAATACGTTTTTCCTCCCACAACTGACTCACCGCCAGAGTCCCAGCTCTGTCGTTCCGCAAATTCGCCTGCAAAAGTGGAAAACCTTCAACCCCCATTCCTCGGGTCGCGTGCGGAGACTTCTGATTTGACCTAACGCCCGGCGCGAGCCCATCTAAGTTTGTCGAGTTCGCGGACCCTCTGAGGGTGTTTTTAGTCGTCCCTAGGTATCTTCGCCGGTCGATGCTTCGCGAGCAAGATTCGGAAACCCCCCTTCTACTTGCATTTACCTCTTCTAAATTCAATCGCGTGAGTTTAACTAAACAGGGTCGCGTAGCTAGAGGCATTAGCTGTTTTATACGTATTGCTTTCGCGGGCTTACACGAACGCGATCGCGATCCCGAATTCGCGGGCCGACGATAAACGGGAACGTCAGGTAGCCGCTCGTTCGAAGAAACGCGGTTGGCTATTCTGGCGCTCCTTCGAACGGTCGAAAGAGTTTGGTGACCACCGAACGTGGGTGCGTCACCTATCCCAGGCTTTTTCGTATTTTCCTGACCAATTTATTTAAGTTATAGGAGCTGGTAACACCTATAACCGCTTACTCCCCCCGGCGCTCGTGTTTAACGAAACCAATTGTTGCCGGCCGCATGGCACCGCTACATTAGTGACAGGATTTGCAACCCCCCTGTCATACAAGCCCTCACCACGTTAGTCAAGTTTGGCTTTTAGGTCATTTTGCTGAAAATAAAGGAACCTCTCAGTCACCTTGGGTGTAAACCCTCGGAAACTGGGGCAGTAAGCTGCATCCCCCCCACTCGGCCAAAGGCAATACACAGACACAGGAATTGCGCGAAGAACCCGGCAGCTTGCGCATACCATGTCCACCGCACACGACCTCCGGCCCTTATCTTTGAAGAGAAAGATACAGATTAAGTGCTGCATAAAACCCTCGGCAAGAGTCACAGGGCCGACTCACAACGAACGGGACATATGTCCACTATGGTGTTTGTGGTCGCATTTACTGTGATTGCGATTTGCCACATAAGAGTCATTCAAGCAAGCAAGTGCAGTAGATATCTACTGGTGCAAAACTATCGACCCGTGACACGCAGAGCACAATATGTAAATGAAGTAGGACCGTCACCCAAGTCTGGGGCCCTTACAGGTTCTTCCCATCCGGTGCCAGATTGGGTCTGGTTTTTTAACCACATAACTCGAGGTTTTACTCCTCCGACTCCTCTTTCCCCGTCATAGACAGGGCCCCGGGCTTGTCACCAGCGTAGCAGAGAATAATAAAAGAAAAGGTCGTGTGCGAGGAGCGTGAGCTGACACACGCACCAACACACGACCAGTTCTTGGACCCACAAAGCTACCCTAAGTCCCCCTCAGGCATCCACCCAGTCACAGGAATTGTGTGAAGAGCATGGCTGCTGTCGCATACCACGTCTGTCACACGCAACCTCCGGCCCTTGTAAAAAGACTCACATATTAAGTGGTGTGTAGAATACTTTGGGCTATCAGGAAAGCTAAGGGTTAGGAAAAGTCATACGCAAAGCATCTTGAAACCGCCATATCAACTGTTGCGCACTAGTTTTCCTGGGAGGGTGTTTATTCAGCTACATTCCTAAGTCGCAGTCTCCTCGAGATGTCCGTGTATGTGATGTCTCACATACACAGATGAGATCCGAGTGGACTTGCCTCCGGTCTGCTTTTGACTGCTAGACCTGTCTCCAGAATGCATACCATTTTAGACACTGCCACATAAGAGCCATTTTCGCAGCCCCACCCCACACAGTGACAGAGACCTCCGCACCGCCCGGACACCTCCTTCGCGACGGTTTCAGCGTACCACTATGCAGAATAGAGCTATAGAATAGAAGTTGGTCGACCCGTGGTCATATAGTGCCCAGGCAAGAGTAAATGGGAGTTTGGCTCTAATCCTAGCCAGGAGCCCTTAAAGGTTGTTCCCATCCGGTGCCAGATTGGGCCTGGTTTTTTAGCCACATAACTCAAGGTTTTACTCCTCCGACTCCTCTTTCCCCGTCATAGACAGGACCCCGGGCTTGCCACCGGCTTAGCAGAGTTGATATCTCTCGAACGAATCAACCGATTTTGACCAGTTTGGTGGCGATCAACGTGGTTTTTTATTGTCTAGAGCTGATTAGTTTTTAAAATCGATCGCTGGAGCCGTTTAAAAGTTATCCAAAAAAAAAACCACATTTGAAAAAAATTTTTTTCTTAGTTTTTTTAAGATTTCTCAAAATCTACTGATCCCAATCGATCCAAATTATACTGAAAATCTAAGTTTGGCCAAACCCTTTTAAATGACACCAACCGCGATAAAATCGAATCAGCCGTTCAAAAGTTATAAGCGGTTTACATACTTTCACACATACACACACACACACACACACACACACACACACACCCATACAGACATAGTGACAATTTCGCGGGAGTAGTCAGGCAAGCTTCCTAGGACCTCAAAACGTCGAGATCTGATGAAAACTCGATTTTCGAAAAACGGAGTAAAACCAATAACTTCCCGATTTTTGAAAATCTTCGATTTTCTTAGCGGGAAGTTATTGCTGTTTAAAAATTCAAAAAATAGTGTTTTATCAAACTTCTATCAGACTTTTGAGCTCGACGAGCTCAAAAGCATAGAAAAGCTATCTCTTTGAGCTCGGAGAGCTCAAAACAACACATAAATTGTATTTTTGAGCTCGAAGAGCTCAAAACGGCATAAGTGCAGTTTTAAGCGTCCAGGTATGGAATTAGCGGGAAGTTGCAGGGATGGCCTTTAGGGTCAACCGTTTTCCTAATTTTTAACTTCCCGCTAAGAAAATTGAAAATTTTCAAAAATCGAGAAGTTATTTTCACCCTGCTTTTCGAAAATCGAGTTTTCATCAGATCTCGACGTTTTGAGGACCTAGGAAGCTTTCTTAACTGTTTCCGCGGTGATGTCACCGTGTCTGTATGTATGTGTGTGTGTGTGTGTGTGTGTGTGTTTTTTTTTTTTCTTTTTTATCTTAGGGGGGGGGGGGAATCCTTCTAACGGATTCCAGGCATAGCTGTTCGGCCTGGATATGTGGCGACTCGACGCAGCGTCATACTAAAACTCGACGCTAACGCCCCTACCCACTAAACCCTAAACCCCTTTTCCTACTTTCCTCTAATCCCTCATGGAAACCGCCGTCAGGCATTACTTCGTGAGGGGAGGATCTAGCTACTGCTATTCCTTCTGGTGGCTAAGGTGTTATTTTTCCTTCCTTCTAGTTTCTGTCATTTGCCCTTTTTCTTTCAATGGAACGCAGCTCTGTAAGCACTTCGGTGGTAAACGTGCTTGTGGCGTTCCAGGCAGCTTCGGATGACAGCATTTCTTCTACTATTGACTCTGGTGTGATTTTCTTGTTCAGGATCTTCTCTAACTCATCACGCTGTGGGTTAAAACGAGGGCACTCAAAGAAAACGTGCTCCGCATTTTCAGCAACTCTTGGGCAAGACGGACACTCTGGGGAATTATCGCCGTGATTCCGGTTAAGCCAAACGTCAATCCTTGGTATGAGACGGTGTGTCCATCTCCCTGTTGTCGCGGCGTCCCACTGCAATTGCCATCGCGCGATGCTGTTCTGCCGTTCTTTAGCTCTGAGTTCCTCGGCACTTTGTGCGGTTGTCCTCTTTCGTTGGTAAAGGTTACGTCTTTCCTCAGCTAGGACTCTGAGCGGCAAAATTCCGGAAATGACACACACTGCTTCCTCTGATATTGTTCGAAAGGCGCTGGCTACTCTTAGCGCGCTCAGTCGGTAAACTGGACATGCTTTCCTCCATGATTCTTGGATCTCAAGTGCGTCGGCCCAAATGGATATACCATATGTGAGGAAACTACTGATGATAGCAATGACCTCCTTGTCTGCTTCGGGCCACCGATGTTGGGCATCAATCGTACTAGGTTGGCTACTACTGCTGATGCTTTGGTGGTCACGTGTTCAAATTGTTGTTTAAAGTTAAGTCGGGCATCGAGCATCACTCCCAGATATCGAATGAATGGTTGGGATGTGATTTCTTGGTCTCCGACGTTTAGATTGATCGTTTCCACCACTTTTCTGCTAGTGATAAGTACAGCCTCGGTCTTCTGTTTAGCCAGTTGTAAATTTACTGTGTCCATCCACTGGTTAATTCGCTCAAAGGTGATAGCGAACATATGTTTTATCTCATCAAGATGCTTGGCGACTATTACTACGGCTACGTCGTCCGCGTACGCTACCAGTTTGACGTTTCTTGGTAGTTTCAGTCTCAGCAATCCGTTGTACATGACATTCCAGAGAAGTGCACCGAGAACAGAACCCTGCGGTACACCTCCAGTAACATCATACTCCTTTGGACCATTCTTCGTGTCATATCTCAGGACTCTATCTGTGAAGTAGCTAGCGACTATCCTTCGTAGGTATCCTGGTACGTTCATCTCTTGAAGGGCTTGCATGATGCAATCCCAGTTGGCGGAGTTAAAGGCATTTTTTATGTCTAAAGTTGCCACCAGGCAATATTTCTTCGTTCCCCCCTTCCATCTGGTACCGGCGATTGCGTCTTTGGCTATACCGACAACCAGGTTGATCGCGTCCAGGGTTGATCGTCCTTTCCGAAATCCGTACTGATTGTCTGCCAAGAGTGGATCGACAACTGCTTCTATCCTTTGGTGGATTATACGTTCTAGTATCTTACCGGCTGTATCCAGTATGCAGAGTGGACGATAAGATGACGGTTCTTCCGGTGGCTTTTTCCCTTTAGGAAGTAGTACCAGCCGTTGTTGTTTCCACTTCCGAGGAAAAATCCCTTCCTTCAAGCAGATGTTGTAGACGTCGAGGAATAACGCTGGCGCTGCTTTAATAGATGTTTTCAAGGCAATATTAGGGATTCCGTCCAATCCCGGTGCTTTATTATTCCCGACGCGGTTACAAGCTTCCATCAGTTCTTCTTTCGTGACAGGTGGAATATCATTCAGTTCGTCCTGTGTCAACAGATAGTTGAAAACGCGCTGTCGTGGAAACAGCGCAGTCACGATCTTCTGTAAGAGTTGAGGACACGTAGGAGACGGCATTGGCTGATATTTCAGGTGTGCCATGACTACCTTGTAAGGTTTACCCCACAAGTCTTTGTCCACCTCGTTGATTAGCTCTTTCCAGCAGTTCTTCTTGCTATCCTTGATGGCTTTGTTTAAATGTCGACGAGCTTTCTTGTATTCGGCGACTAGTTCCGTTGAGTCAGGCCGCCGATAACCACGCTGAGATATTCTTCTTTTCTTGAGACACTCTTTCCGTAGGAAGCTGATGTGTTCGTTCCACCAGTGCACCGAAGGTCTTTGGTTCATGCCCCGTTTACGGGGCATGCAGGTGTCGCAAGCCTGGGTCACTCTCTTCATCAAGTCCTTGGTCATTTCTTCTGCAGATCCAGTAGTAAGCGGTTCACTATTTAGGGCAGCTACTAGAGCACCTGGGTCAAAGGATTTCATTTTCCACCCAACGATGTCAAGTTTCTTAGCCGGTCTTCTAGGATTCTGGTCCTTTGATACTTCCCAGAGAATCGCATTGTGATCGCTGGCCGTGTAAATCTCCATCACCTTCCAGTCGTAGTTTCCTTTGATGAGGCTGCTGCTGACAAAAGTAAGATCGACAATAGAACTTGCGTCTCCTTTAGTGTACGTCGGCGCATCGCCGCTGTTTAACAATACTACATCTAACGTAGAAAAAGCTTCCAGTAGTTCTTTACCTCGAGCGTTGGTGTGTTTGCTGCCCCATTCCACTGCCCAGGCGTTGAAGTCTGCAGCTATTGCCACTGGGTAGTACTGCTTCGCGTCCTCCGTCAGTCGATCCAGAAAGTCCATGAATTCAACAATAGTGAGGCTAGGTGATGCGTAGCAGCTGTAAAAGCGGATGCCATCTACCGATGCTGCTACAAAGCCGGCGCTGCCATTGTTAATGACACTCTGGAAGGAGAGCTTGTGACAGGACCATATGACAGCTTTTTTGGTGCAGTCAGTTTCCCATGGTTGGCCGCCGAGGTGTTTATACGGTTCCGATATAAGCACAAGGTCAAGCTTCTGTTCACGTACTGTCTGCATGAGCAAATCATGTGCCGCTTCACAGTGGTTGATGTTTAGCTGCAGTATTCTCATTTTCGTTTATCAGTTATCTTCTTGAGTGCCTCTTGGTATACTGGGCATCTGCTTGTGCTGGCATGATGGGCGTTATTCTCTGTACCGGATTGATCCGCACACAGTGCACATTTAGCAGGCTTATTACATTCGGCGATTTTGTGTCCCTCTTCTCCACATTTAATGCAAAGTTTGGAGCGGTCGACTTTACTTGTGCACTGAACCGCACGGTGTCCAAAATGCCAGCATTTATAACATCGGACTGGTCTTAGTACTGTTCTAATACGACAATTGGTCCAGCCGATCCTAATCTTACCGTGTTCTCCTACCACTTTCTGCGCTACCGTTGCTGCCAGAGTCACCGACGCAATTTTTGTTCTGCTACGTAAGACCTTACGAATTTTAATGGCCTCTACTGTTATACCACAATCGTTTCCAGCTGCCTCTTGTAAAGCTGTTAGAATGTCATCTTTAGTTGTAGTATCGTCAATATCGCGAATTTCCAGGTCTTCTTCAGGTCCTGTACTAATGACATTTGCGTCCTCCTTAAGTATTCCCGCGATAGTCTTCTGCAGGTCTTTACCTCTATCACTACTGCCTTTCGACAGCGTGATGAGAATGTTCCCTGTCGCGGTCCTGCGTATCTTCTCGACTGTGTTGCGGACCGGATCTGGGCGAACGTCCGCCTTGATCCGTGTAAGTATTTCAGAATACTTATCTTTGTTCGCTGGAAGGATAATAAGTGCCTCCGGTCTCGTTGCTGTTCTTCTTGGCTTCTGGTTCGGCTTCGGTGGAGGCACCAGAGGTTTCTCTGGGGGCAGTTTCTTGCGCTCCTTCTTCTTGTCCTTTCTGGACTGCACCTTTTCCCAGCCTGGCTTCTTGTTCTGTTCACAAGAGTTTTGTGGAAGATCGTTAACCACTTCCTGCTTCTTGATGGGATGACCAGGTCCAACGTCTTTCAGCTTCTTGGGAGTATGAAAAGCTCCGCCTTCGGGAGAACGAATTTTTCTTTTCAACTTCCTCAGGATGCGGCCGTCTTGGTCAAAGGATTCAGTCTCTGCCGTTGTGATAGTTTCACTTTCTTCTTCAGCGACTGATTCTCCGTCACCTTCGGCTCCAGTGTCCATCGCTTCTTCAACAACCACTTGACTGTTTCTCTCCGATGTAGCACAAGGGGTGCGGTGTAATGATGAGCGCCATTCTTCGTCCAGTTTCTTGAATCTTCCAAGAGCATTGACTACACCGGTTGTCTTGGTCTTTATCTCCTTGTGGATATTGACCTTAGTTTGGACAAACTCTTGCAGCTCAATGGTCAGCTTCTCAAGGCGCTCCAACGCTTGCGTTCTCTTCATGTCAGCGCTTGCTTCAATCGCTGCTTGTTGAGCATGAAGCCCGTTTCTATTCATGTTTGTTTCCTGTAACTTACTCATACTTTTTTGATTTACCAGCGCATCGTACGGAGTGGAGCGGGTTGCCATAACTAGGAACGGGTGTACCCTCGGAGATAGTACTCCTACCCCAGTTCCCTGAGGCCTAGCCGACACTTAGCCAGTCCCGGAATACACGGACGGACTAGACTCGCTCGGAACGGTGAAGATTCCGATCTCTAACACTCACTGCGTACTTCCTGATCAAGGCCCGAAGTGGCTGGCTCCTGATCTACTGCTGCAACTTTCACCTCGGCAGAGCAAGCTCACATCAGCCGTGGCCTGCATCGTCGGAAACTACGATACAGGTTCCGGACACTCCCAGTGAGTTACAGCAGGAACCAATCGTCTTGCTAGGTCAGTTAGTGTGACCAACCCATTAAAGGGGAGTTTTGTCCACGGGAGCTTATTTTGTTTGGTTATTTTGCTTGGCTCCTACCCGCTGTACCTCATCAACTAAGAGATTAAGTGTCATCCAAGGACAGCGAGCGTTCTCCCATCCACTCGGGGAGACGCGCCCGGTAGCAGTATCTCTTCTGCCCCGAGTGTGTGTGTGTGTGTGTGTGTGTGTGTGTGTGTGTGTGTGTGTGTGTGTGTGTTTGTGTGTGTGTATGTATGTAAATCTCTCATAACTTTTGAACGGATCATCCGATTCAATCGAAATAAGCGGCGTTTTGAAGAGTTCCTTTGCTCCTAGAATTCTGATAATAATTTACAGAATTTGAGTAGATCTATTTTAAGAAATCTCAAAAATAAAATTTCCAAAAATTCGTTTTTTTGAAATATCTTTGAAACATCTAAACCGATCAATTTCAAAAACTAATCAGCTCTTAACCTCAAAAAACCACGCCGATTGCCACCAGCCCAGTCAAAATCGGTTGATTTGTTCGTGAGATATCGTTGTCGAAAAAAATTGAAAAAAATATTTTTTTCAGAAATTCAATTTAAACCTGAAAATAACTTATGAAGATGATAAAACTGCATTGAATGCCGTAAACTGCGAGAAAATCAGTTAATTCATTCAAAAGTTATTGCAGTTTGAAAATTCAAAAAATAGTGTTCTATAGAACTTCCATTAGCCTTTTGAGCTCGAAGAGCTCAAAAGCACAGAACAGCGATTTATTTGAGCTCGGAGAGCTCAAAATTACATAAAAATTATATTTTTGAGCTCGAAGAGCTTAAAAATGAGTGAATTGTTGAGCACTGAGGTATGGAGGTAGCGGGAAGTTGCAGGGATGGCCTTTAGGGTCAACCGTTTTCCTAATTTTTTTTTTAATTCTTCGAAAACATTGTAAGTTACCGAATGCGAATGGTGAGGTAGCTCAGTGTCGTTTATTTGCAATTAATAATATAAAAAAAAAATGTGTGTGTGTGCAAGTCACACACGGTAGAAGTGAAACTTCTGAAAAGTATGGAAGCCTGGTTGGCTCACCGTCAACTTACGAAAAAGTGGCGCTCCTTTCGCCCACAAGTTAACTAGTGCACGAGTGCACTAGTGGACTCGTACACTAGTGGACTCGTGCACTAGTGGACTCGTACACTAGTGGACTCGTGCACTTGTGGACTTGTGCACTTGTAAACTTGTGGAGGCGACGCGACAATATTAGAAGAGTGATTTTACAGCAATAGCAATTAATAAATTAAAATTTCTAATATTAATGTCTACACCGTTCTAGTGTAACGTAAATAATAATAAAATAAGACTTTATTTTTTAATTTACGCATGCCAAAATGGCGGCACCTTCGAAAAGTGCGTTTCTAATAGTGTCACGTCGCCTCCACAAGTGCACAAGTTCACTAGTGAACTCGTGCACTAGTTAACTTGTGGGCTAAAGGAGCGCCACTTTTTCGTAAGTTAACGGTGAGCCAACCAGGCTTCCGTAGAAAAGTCCCTGAATAAAAATATTTACTGAAAAGTATTGAAAAAATGAACAGTCGTTTCATGTAAACTGTATATTTATAAATACATAAAAAAAGAATTAGGATTATTGAAAACAATTCAAATCTCATCATTTTCGATACTTTTCAATGAGTATTTTCAATCAGGGGTAGGCTTCGAGAGATTGAGGTAGATATATAGAGTATCAAGAGTATTAGAATAAATGTAAGGTTAATTATTTTCCACCGAGCCTAAAAATTATTTAATATTTTAATGGGCTTGTTTAAGTTTACTAAGTTCTTTCCTGGACTGAGCTTAGATTAGTATACCTTGCATTGTTTTCTTATAGATATTCTTTAGAGAGAATGTAGACACTTTTAGTTTTTGGTACATGATCTGCTAAGATCTCCTAAGAGCTTAGTAAACTTGCACGAGCCCGAAGTAAACAATTATATCATATATATTACATATTATTAAGTCTCTATACTTTCACTGTTACGTTCTCAGAATTTCGCCCAAAATTATTTTTTTTTTTTTTTTTATTATTTTATAAATATTATATTTTAAATAAATTTATCTCGTTCAATTCTCCGAATGCACATTGAGAGATATCTGTTGCTTCGCTGGTGGCTTCATCAGCAGCTTAGTAACGGAAATCTCGCGATAAGGCATCGGCAGAGAGTCACCGCGGCCGCGGATAGTCCAAACATCTTGCGTCAGCATGGGACCCGGGCCTCGATGACTCTCTCAGGGAGTAACCTGAGCTGCAAATATGGCTGAAATACTGTTTATAAAAACTAATCTGGAGCTAATTCAAGTCAGTAGATCCACGGACTTTCTTGAGCACAGAGCTCTGTCCGACTTGAACCTCTCCAGATCCTTTATCCAATAAAAGCTAATTACAGTAAACACGCTGATAATTCCTTTGGGTGCGAGCGCCTTTCAGCTGTTCCACCAATTCAAATCCTCCCGGTGCAAAGGCTCATTAGCCATTTCACCAATTAAATTTCCCATGGTGTGAGCGCCTTTCAGCTGTTCCACCAATTCAAATCCTTCCGGTGCAAAGGCTCATTAGCCATTTCACCGATTAAATTTCCCATGGTGTGAGCGCCTTTCAGCTGTTCCCCAAGTCCAAAAACCCACTTCGGAGATGAGGGCTTATTAGCCGTTCTATCCGAATTTCCTCCTCGGTCCATGCCGCGGAAAGGCAGGCGTTCACGTCGTTCGGGTCGGGCCGTACAAAGGGGCCGTTCATTTCAATCACAGCCGCTTAACTTGTCTATGCCCATAATCTCCGACGAGGAGCCAGAAGTATCGCGAGTGCCAGTAAAGTGTACCGCCTACGTACCTCGGGGGAATTATTCGCCCAGGTCGCCGTCTCCGTCGCTGCAGGAACCATCGAGCCCAGAACCATTAATCCCGGAAAATCATCCAGCCTTTTGGACGGACGTATCACGTCCTTGGGTACTAAGGGCCATCGACCTTCCGGAATATTTCAACCACCAGGTGAAACAATTCCTTTTCGAGATCCACGGTACGGCTACTACTCTGAGGAGTACTTTCTCCGCACCGGATTTGACAGCTACCCTCCGTTTGAAGCCAGGGGGCTCGCTCAAAAGGGTATTATTTGGGCAAAACTATGGGGTCCGTAATGGTGAGTCTATGAATTATTGAAAGGTAAAAGTAAGCTCATCTGTGACGGCACGCCGGGGGTCAATAAATCACCCAACGATGTCAAACCTGAATTTTATCTATCAGTTCTTAATTATTAAATTTACATTTTAATTTAAAATCGCCAATAAAAATTTAGAAGCGAATTAAAATAATTCCCAAAAATTGAGAACGTAACATTCACATTGAAAAAACTACACGAGAGGTTTATAGTAACTGAAATAGGAAACAAATGCTCTAGTTTTAATTTGATTTATATATCTTTCGGGTAATAATTTACAAGTAAGTAAAAAGACCCGGTTATTGACACTGGCCTAGTTATTGACACTTGCAATTTTATTTAAATTAAATAAAACAAATCGACTCTAATAAATTAATAAATATAATTTTTGAATTATAAATTTTAAGATAGTTGATTTTTTGAGAAGATTTTATTTTTTTAATTAGAAAAAAATTGTAAGTGTCAATCAACTAGGCCAGTGTCAAAAACTGGGTCTTTTACCTTACACGGAAAAAAGAAAACTCGAAAAATTACAATATATAATGTAACGTGGCGCTCCTTGGCGAAAACTGGAAAAATTACATTTTTAATGTAATATTTACATTAAAAGCTCTGAAAATTAAAATTCAAAGTTTAAATTCAGAAAAATGTTATTTCGAACTGTAATTTTTCTATGTTCTAATACAGCAGGACACTTATTACTATTTATAATATAATTTTTCGAGTTTTCTTTTTTCTATGTAAGGTCAACTCCATTTTGGGCCATAACTAAGTGAAAAATTAAAATTTTTTTTATTCTGCTTGTTTTTACGGCGCATTTTTTGAGATAAAAATGTCGTGAAAGAAAAAAATAATGATTTCGATAGTCTTTTTGCCTTCAAAAGAAAAAAATTTTGGCTTTCATTTTTTTTGGATAAAATTTCTATTTTATATTTTTTTGATGTTTTAGATATACTTTTTTTAAAAAGTACATAAAAAAACGAACAATTTGAAAAAAAAAAATGTTCAATTTGATGAAAAAAAAAATTCACATGGCTTAGCTTGGGTTGATCCCACTTGTAAATAATAACCATCTTTAGAAAACAGCGTCAATTACTGTTTTTGATCTGGTAGTTTTTGGCATAATTGTAAAATTAAGGAGATGAAAATATTGACACAAATAAAAATTCATCAACAATCAACACACTTATACTAAAACTTTCTAATATGCAGGCGCAAACACATGCATTGAACACATACTAACATAACACGTAGAGCGCTCGGACCTGGAGCAAGATATAGATATAGATATACTGACTATCCCACTACACAGGAGCATACATATGGACAATGTTTAGTAGACGATAGTAGGGATGTTACGAAGAGTCGAACAAAGAGGAGACCGAGAACGTCTAATGGGTTCTATCTCATTCTCTCGCCGGCTGAATCCTATACATTTATGTGTTTGTGTCTCTATGGACTTATTTTTTCGTTTCATCGAGTTTGAAATCACAACGATTCTAAAGAAGTTTCATTTCAAAAAACCAAACGACAGTGCGTATATATATATTGTGTACATTTATCCCGCTAAAGGTTTAAATTAAATGAGCACTATGAGTCGTACACTTTTGAATTTTCCAAACTTTTTTTTGATACATTTTAATTATTTTTTCATTTCTATTACACTAATCTTTATTGCATCATTTACAATTTTTGTACGTATATTATTATAATTTTTTTAATATTTAATAATAACATATATTTTTTATTTAAATAGTTTTTCAAGAAAGTGAAACAATGTCTATCAATATTATCAAATTGATGATCATTCTCTTCATTGCGTTAATTGCTATGTCAATAGAAGACAGGCAATCCGTGAGACGAGGAAAATTTTGTATGCTAAAGGTAGTAAGTGATTTAATTAGTAAAATTTCAGCGCTAGAAGTAATTTTTTTGGCAATTCAATACTTTTTTAAAAAATTATGCAAATTTGAACACTGTCTAATGAATAAAATCTTATTTTCTTATTTCAGTGTAGCTATAACCCCTGAGAAGCTTTGAAGTACTTATAACAATTTTATTGTATGGTACTTCAGAATACATCAATAAATGTATAGTCATAAATTTATAACAAATGTATTTATTTTATATATATTTAATATTATCTTTTGTATTTTTCTAAATAAATTACTGCTGAAATTTTGTATTATTTATAAACTTGATATTTTACGGATAGAATTCAGAACCATAATGTTAGGTCAAATCAATTTCTTACGTTAGAAGATAAACTTTATATATTTACTTCTAGCTGATTTATTCATTGATTGAAACTTTCTGATTAGCCATAAAAAATCTGCGATGATTTAATAAAATTTATTCAGAATGTAAGCCAAAAAATTTATAACAATTCTTAACATATCAAAAAATCGTGACGTTACAGAAATAAACATTAACTTCATAACATGTTTAATATTTTATTGTAATCATAACAATAGTAAATACATATTTTACTATACACTGATAAAAAATTGGTTTCATTCAAGAGATAAAACCTTAAACCAAGAAAATTATTTTGAAGAATTTTGTTATCTTGAATGAAGTAGAATAAATTTGGAACTAAGAAATTTTTTTTGATATAAGAGAATTTTAATTGATTGAACAATTTTTCTGCTCTTGAAAATTCGGCCTAATTTACTTACTTTTGTTGTGTCTCAAAATTTTGTGGGCACAAATATCTATTACTAAATTAAGTTACCATTTAGATAATACATCACATCACTTGTTACATGACTAAATATTTACGGCAGTGAAGATAAGTTTTTTTTTTTTATTTACTAGAGTTGTGAAATATAAATGTTAACTCTTATCTAACACCCAGGTTTCGCCAGTTGAAGATAGCGTACTTTACGGCTACTAAATCTATTATTTTAACCAAAATATTTTCGTATACAAATGGATTCATTTTAATTTTTTAATAAAGTATTTGTTTACATCTGATTTCTTATTAGGGCGTTATAATAATTGTAATTTGCAAAAGGTGTGCACGCGAGTGCATCAAAATATCAATATAGAATGAAAGTTGTTATTTGAAATACATAGATTACATCCGTTGTATGTACGGTAATATGTCGTGCCAACTATCAAAGGTAAAAACGTGACTACCGCCGATAGAAATCAAGGTTTATTCACCCTTGAACTTTTTTCCATTAATCGAAAGTATTTCTGTAATGAAAAATAGTTTTTTAGGGCCAGTTTTTTAACCTACCCTTACGGTTTTAGAAATGCCGCAAAGATTCGGTATTTATACGATATAAATGCTGTATGTTTACCGTAATACTTCAGTCATTTTAGCCAGTTTTTTTTCCAAATTATTACGAAAAAATTACGAAATAAATTCAAGATATTTACGGCAATACAATAAGAAAATTACGGTATAAACATCATTCAAACCGTAAATGTACCGCATATTTACTGTATATTTTCGGCACTATTGCAGAAAAAAACCGGAAAAGAAGATCCCTACTTTCTATTACCAGTAAAATACCAAAATTATGCTGCTTTACTACTATTATTCAATAACTTAAAATTTTTTTTTATAATATTATAAATTATCATTAATAATTTTTAAGAGGTTGATAAATTAATTTCTCTGTTATTATTATTATAATTTTTTTTAGTTCAGACTGGGATTCGAACCCGGATCATTTAGTTACGCGCCAACGGCTCTTCCAGTTGAGCTATCTGAGACACTATCCGTAACTATTTATTCAGTCACCTAATAATAAGACCCACCGAGTAATAAACACCACCGTCCATCTTACGGTAGAAAGCATTATATCTTTAATTATAGTAATATTATAGTTAATACATAGATTTTTTACGGTAAAAGTTCTAGAGATTTACGATAATTTTATCGTATTATTCCTGAACTTTACAACAAAAGTACGGTAGAAATGCTATATAACTATAGTAAAAGAACTGGCCAATATAATCACAGAAATACTGTAATATTGCACGCCTCATAAGCGAAGCGTTGAGGTTGTGCTCTACTCTCGACATTTCGAAAAAAGCAGTTCTCTTGAAACTGAAATTGATTTTTTGTCATTTATATCGCACTTACAGGTTAATATGAGTACACATATCAAGTCAAATAATTTATCAGGCACATAAAATATATTTCAATAACAATTTTTTTGTTCAACATAGTGAATAATAACATTAAACATAATCTTTTCTGGACGTCCGTGTATAAATGGGTGTATGTGGCAGGGAAATTGGTCGAAAAAATGATCGTACTGGAATAATTTTTTTTTTATTATCTAAAGTAACACACGACGGATTTTCTTAATTAATATGAGGGTTCAATTTACTGCCATTAAATTATTATTTATAAAAAACTAATATATGACTGTGGATTTTTTTTGTATATCTATCTATACATTTTATTATAGTATTTTTTTTTTCTCACCTTAGAGTTATGGCGCCCCTAAACTATAGCACTTTTCTGTTTTTTATCATTTTGCTTTTTATATTTTATTATAATCAATTTTATTGTAAAAAATGAGATTATGAGGCGAACACTTTTGGATTTTCCAAACTTTTTTTAGAATTATAACGGTAAATTTATGGTAAACGCATTAATACCGAAAATTTACGGTATTTCAAAAACCGCGAGGGTAGGGTTAAATTATTTTATCACTGTGAATATACCTATATATTTCATGTATAGAGATGTATTCACAATGATTGAAATAATTTAACCCTGGTTTGAAAAACTGGCTCTTAGTATAGTGAAAAAAATTTTATGTTAATTAGTAATTTAATTAAGTGTTTTGTTAATATACTAATCCTCATCACTTAGTAAATATACAAATTGTATCATAATAAAGAAACAGAACACGATAGTAGCGCCAGTATGACGTTTATTTGTAATATATTTCATCTTAACGGAGTGTTATCATCAATTTTTGGTTGTTTGGTGTCATATGTACAAAGATAGTGTAATATAGTCTTTTAAATAATTAACCTGAAAAAATTACTGAACTAATTATATGTATTACAGTATTACAAGATATCATTTTACATCAATTTTCCTAAATTGAATAGATAGAATTATAAATGTTTGTATTTAAATAATTAACCTCTAAAAAACTTTAAGATCTGATTACCGGGAAAAACATATTTTTGCCTGATGATATATGATTATATATAAGACTTTTAATTAGATCTTAAAATTGGCCAGGTCTAATTATTGTAACGTGGTAGATTTTTATTCGACGCCCAATACTTGGGGTATTATAGCCTTCCAGGCTCGAATCCAACGTCGTGAATGTTATGTGTGAATGAATGAAAATTTTACTAATTTTTATGAATTATTTTGTATAAATACGTAACGCTGGGCGAGTAACGAAGACAGAGGGAGTCAGAGCGAGTACGAGGATATGCATTGGAGCGACAAGGATAGAGCTACGACGATAATAAGCGAGTACCGAAGCGAGCGAGGCACCGAGTGGCGTAAGCATCCGAGAGGTCTGAGGACAATCGACGCTGCATTGCCGCACGTTCCAATATGACGATCACCATCGATGACAGTTGGTTTTTCAGTACTGCAGGAGCAGAGGTGACTAAAGACTGTCGTGGAGGTCCGTTGACTGTTATACGAACCTAGATCAACTATCGACGGAGATCAATTCCAATGGAAATGAAGACTAGCGCCACCAACTTCAACGAAGGAAGAAGCGGGTACTTCTCTATGAGGAAGGGGATTCGAGGCTGGACTGTTGGCGGATTCGGACGTGCTTTTGCGCGCTCCGCAACTTAAAGTTAATTTCGAAGTATTGTCGTGATTATGTTCACTTGAAATTAATTGATAAATTGTATTGAAGTATTTGTAAGCAACGCTATTTTATTGCCGAGGCTGACGGCTGTCGAGTATCGTGAGGCCCGAGATCTGTGACGTAAGGTCTTACCCCCAGCCCGTGACAAGACTCGCCCCCACTCAACGAGGGTTGAGAGGACTACGAGAGAGATTGTTAGGGGCATTCCGACGCCACCCTTCATGAGGACCTCACGCGATGGGTCCTAGTACAACACCACCCAGTTATTGTCATCCCTTAATTATATTGGCTTTCATTAGCTGTCTCATTCCGTAGTTATTGTCGGGTTATTACTTGTAGTAATAATGTATATTATAATATATTATGTATATTATAGTATAATGTAGTAATTATGTATAAATAAATATGAGTGGTATATAAAATATAAACCTCGAGTCTTACAGATCAGAAGTGGGATTGGAAATCCGTGTTCCGTGAAAAGTGTGGTGTATCAATGTTATAATATATTAATTATAATTGAGAAGTTATTGTTAGTGCAAATATTGTGGTTTCGCATCAGTTTCAAGGTCATTACGTTGAGTGCTGGGTCAACTCTAATCAATCCTCAAATTTGGCTACTTCGTAGTTAGATCACCCAAGGTCATGTTACTACATCTTCGAAAATTGCAACTTCTCTGAAAAATTGAAGTAGTTAAGAATATCCATAGCTGCGGTCGAGATAGGCTTTGAAGAGGCGTTGTACTTGCAGAAGGAACCAGGACTAAAGCATCTGGAGAAGGTGGAATTATGAAGAAGCAGAACAACTCAATGGTGAGCTGTTTTGCAACCGAAATTGCATTCTCAGCGAGTCCACCAGCAATCGGTGCAGAGAATGGATGATGAGTTCAACGCTGAAGAAGTTACTGGATTCAACGTCAGAGCGATATCAACAACGAATGATTACGATAAATTAAATCATCAGCAAATGAGGAATCAGGGCCTAAAGCTGGTCAACTCATTATCGCTCATTTGGTAATACGACACTGAGTGTCAGCGTTATAATGAACGATAAATTTGGTAATGTAGAAGTTAAAAGTAATTAATTATGATACAACTTGAGTTGGTATATTAAGAGGTATAATCAAGTAGGCTTAGTAATGCTTGCTCGATAATAAATAAAGTGTTATTGCAAGTAGTAATTGTAATAACATGAAGAAATAGTAAATTAATAAATAATGAAGCAGAACTCCGAATTACGCATACCGGATGTAGCATTGATATACTTGCGCGATCAAGTAGTGAGTACTCGCTATGCGGTTCCAAAGAATGTTGTCGCGGTTATAAGTAACTATACATTTTCAAAATAAATAAGCAGTAGTCTTAATCAGAATCACAATATAATTTAGTAACGCCTTGATTTTTAATCGTTACAATTGGATATTAGTTAGCTATAAGAGAGTAGAATGATTGATTTTATTAATGTGGAGTTATTGCAAATTGTAAAGATTAACAATTCGGAAAACGAACTTATTGTTAGGTATAGTTAGTATATATACTCAAATCTGATCGAAAAATAATGAATAAGCATGTTAATAATATATATAAAATATATGACACCAAGTTTGAAGAAATTATCTTTGGCAAAACTATAAAATAGAACCCGGCGGTCACATATATTTTGTGAACAATACACAAAGGAGAAAGTAGAAACTAGTAAATAGTTATAACGTAGAAATTCGAAATGCCTAAATAACACATGTTGGTATAAAAGTGTTTCTAGTTAAAGTCTTTGAAAAGTTCAAAATATCCTTTTCGTTAGTCGTTGAAAATAAATATTACGTGTGTTGCCAGTAACTCAATAAGTAAAATTCATTGTTAGTAGTAAAATTATGTTGAGTCGAGTTTAAGAAAATTTTAAAGACATAACAACACAAAACAGATGGTATCAAGGACATAGTATTAGAATTACTATACGAGGAAACCTCGGGTTTAGTTTTCTCACAGCCAAGTCTTTCTCGCAAGAAACCCTTGTTTTATTACCTTATTGTAAATACTAAAAAGTTGAGTGGCAACCATGTGTCGGTTACGGGCTAAGTAAACTCATCGGTATAATGCACAAAGGACGAAGTAGTTCTACAATAGATTGTAAAAAATTATTGTATAGTGTATTATTGAAATGCTCCTTAGCATTGATTGTAAGCTAGTTAAAAAAAAAGATAATTATCTAATTTCACCAATTTTACGTTAGTATGATAGCACTATCATTTGAGTTAGAAAATCAGATAATTTTATAAGAAATGTTATTTAACAAATTTTAACGTCCCATAATATTATTGAATCGGCTAGACATGTTTACACAAGATGTAAATAAAATTGTTAAGCGTTTGATATCGTAAAGAAGAATTGTCAGTTATAAATTGACAGAGTATATAGTCGATGGACGAAAGTTAAAGATAAAATAATTAATAATATTAATGACTAGCAGTCTACCCCGGCTTTGCACGGTATTTAACAATAATTTGAGAATATAAAATAGCCTATGTCATCCGGGGATAGTGTAGCTTCCCAACAGTGAAATAATTTTGCAAATCGGTTCAGTAGTTCCGGAGCCTATTCAATGCCAACAAACAATCAAATCTTTCCCTTTTATAAAATTAGTATAGATTATTGAAGTCGATTATTTGTGAATGCTAGGTCATTAATTGATGTACTAATTGCATACTAGAAAGATGAAGAATTAGATGAGCGATTAAATAATTCAGCACTATATTCTAAATTCATATCGGTATTTTTGCGAAGAGTTATCACTGAGCATTGTTAATTAATATCGCACAATACTCGGATGAAGTTTGCAAATTTAAATTGTAATCGAAATTATCATTTTTAAAATCACCATGTGGTATCGGACTACTACGAAATTATTGAATGCCCTGCCGACAGAACAAGATTTTAAGATCTTAAAGTAATAGAAACGTCGGTCAACAAGATCGATATTTACGTAATTGCAAAATAGTTTGGTTTGAATCTGTACAGTAGCGCAGTTACTGTCCCTTAAACAATAGTAGTCTTGTTTAAGACTGCGGGTTAATTTTACGACAAGTAATAGTCAGGTAGTAAACTCAGGTCAACTGGACCTCAAAAAAAAGGGGTCGTGGATACTGGTTAGAGTATATTGTCACATCAGCTATGAGGTATCGGTTGTTAGAATTGCTATGGTCTAACATTGAGTACGTTGAGTATCTTAAAGTAAGGGGAATCAGCTATATGTCCTTCTTGGATGTTGAGTGAACGAAATGTGGTTTCTCGTACCTGTATAAAATATGATTAAAATTCAAGCTGGAATTTCAGCGATAGAATATGTGAGCATAGTAACCATTAAAAATTAAATAAAATAATTATTAAGTTATTGTAATTAAGGCTTGATGAAGATAAGATTTATATATCGTCGAGAGCATTACATCTGTCTCTAGCTAAAATGTTAATTCATGTCTTCAAAGTTTCTGACTAGGCTTCGAAGGTGGTTCTGACGAGTGCTGAAGTATCAACTCATCTGGGATACGTCTGTTGCTCGAGTAACCGTTGTACAGATATTACCGAGTCAGTATGGACGGCAGCGATAGCTGTTGAAGATCTTTCAACAATTGACGATAGTGCATGAGATGCACGAACGTGTGCATCGAGTACGTCATGGACCGTCATTATGATTGTAGACGGAAAACCAGGAATCTTGAAGGGATTTCAGTGGTAAGACGTTACATCGTCGACACTCTTAATCTGTTCTAGATAAAAAGCTGAGTTGGACTATCACGTTGGCTGTTCAACTCTTGACAGTGTAAAATTAAGCGGTTGCAGCAACAATCGGCACTTATTAGTGCGAACCTAGAGGAGTTGGTGAACAGCTGGAGTGATCCTGAGCTCCGTAGCAGCAAGGATACTTCATTAGTGCACCGAATATGACCTAACTCATTACAAATGGAGGCCAGATGGAGGAGGATTTGCATCCTAATGCTGGCTAGGAATTCATCGTCCTAGTAGTTGCGTCGAGAGACTGCAAGATTAGGGAATCGATCAAGTGCCGTATGGGAGTAGCTTCTCCGCACTACTAGTGGTTTAATTGGTGAAAGCCGATATGAGTCGTGTGATCGTTGAACGATCGGGCGGTCAGTAATGACCGGGCGACGACTCCAACGTCCTGGTGGTTACGTCGAGAAACTGCGAAGATCTTAATCGATCAAGCGCCGGTTGGCGGTGGTTTCTCCGTACTGCTAGTGGTTTTAGTGATTTCTGTCACAAAACATGCAATTGTTATTGTGTACTAACGACGTAAATGGGTTAAGCTTGAAATTATACGCATGAAAATTGAATGGAATGTTAAAATTTAGAGCTGCAGACAAGCTATATGGCGAGTAGTGATTCGTATCCGGTGGACGGCTGAGTCAGATACGAAGTCACTGGTGCCAATTGGTCGGCTCTAAAGTTTAAGCATGTATGACTGGATCAGCGGTATAGACACATGCCCTGAGTCTAGTAGGTAGAGGATGCACATGATTATTGTCTAATTGTAAAGTGTTGTTGATTTTTGATAAAAACGAGAACGGCTTTGATCTTACAATAGGAATGGCTGCATGATATTGCATGATATCTTATATTTTTCAAATGCTGATAATACTCGAATATTATTTTAGGTCGAAAATAGTGATATAGCAGGCAAAGTGACATGGTCACTCGAACGAGCAGCTGACCACTAGTCGCGAGGACGCGAGCATCATCAGGACGGCCGACTGTAAGCAACGCTATTTTATTGCCGAGGCTGACGGCTGTCGAGTATCGTGAGGCCCGAGATCTGTGACGTAAGGTCTTGACCCCAGCCCGTGACAAGACTCGCCCCCACTCAACGAGGGTTGAGAGGACTACGAGAGAGATTGTTAGGGGCATTCCGACGCCACCCTTCATGAGGACCTCACGCGATGGATCCTAGTACAACACCACCCAGTTATTGTCATCCCTTAATTATATTGGCTTTCATTAGCTGTCTCATTCCGTAGTTATTGTCGGGTTATTACTTGTAGTAATAATGTATATTATAGTATATTATGTATATTATAATATAATGTAGTAATTATGTATAAATAAATATGAGTGGTATATAAAATATAAACCTCGAGTCTTACATATTTATTTTTAACTTCCCGCTAAGAAAATCGAAGATTTTCAAAAATCGGGAAGTTATTGTTTTCACCCCGTTTTGCAAAAATCGAGTTTTCATCAGATCTCGACGTTTGAAGGTCACAGGAAGCTTCCCTGACTATCCCCGGGAGGTTGTCACGGTGTCTGTATGTGTGTGTGTGTGTGTGTGTGTGTGTGTGTGTGTGTGTGTGTGTGTGTGTGTGTGTGTGTGTGAAAATATGTGAACCGCTTATAACTTTTGAACGGCTTGACCGATTTCATCGCGGTTGCTGCCATTCGAAAGGGCTTGACCAAACTTAGATTTTGAAAACTATTTGGACCGATCCAGATCAATAGATTTTGAGAAATCTTCAAAAAACTGAAAAAAAAATTTTTTTCAAATGTGGTTTTTTTGGAATAACTTTTATACGGCTTGATGGTTCAATTCCAAAAACTAATCAGCTCTTAACCTCAAAAAACCACGTCGATCGCCACCAGTCCGGTCAAAATCGGTTGATTCGTTCGAGAGATATCGTGAACGAAAGAAAACCGAAAAAAGTGTTATTTCGGAATAACTCCAAAATTCCTAGCGCGATCAATTCAAAATTTAAGATTCTTTGTGAGGCTTGAAAAACTGCGTCAAATGCTGCAAACCGCGTGAAAATCGGTTGACTCATTCAAAAGTTATTGCGGTTTACAAATTCAAAAAATAGTGTCATCAAATCCCTATTAGACTTTTGAGCTCGAAGAGCTCAAAAGCATAGGAAAACAATCTCTTTGATCTTGGAGAGCTTAAAATAACCCATAAATTGTATTTTTGAGCTCGAAGAGCTCAAAAACGCGATTGGTGCAATTTTAAGCGCCTAAGTATGGAATTAGCGGGAAGTTGCAGGGATGGCCTTCAGGGTCACCCGTTTTCCTAATTTTTTTAATAATAATTCTTTTTTTTAGTAAGCCAAAAATTTCCAATATAAACGGTGAGCCTGGCTTGGTAAATCCCCGGGTCAGGCAAAACCCCGTTATATTATATATAATTATATTTAAGTTATATGTTTATAACCAGATATAATCACATGTAACAATATTCAATTATTTTAAAATCATTTCCCCATAAATTAATTTGGAACAACTAAAAAAAAAAATGATCTAGTTTTCATCTCCAAATAACTTTATTCCTTCATAAATTTAAAAACGTTTAAATTATCATTCATGATTTTCGCGAAACATAATTCCAAAAAAAATACAATTACCGAAACAAAATTACTGACAATAAAAATGTAAATGATGTTTTCCATGTGATCCATAGTTATCACTTGATAGTTATCAGGCTCCTTACGCCTTGACTGTTTGTATGTCTTTAGTAATCTTTTGATTTCATGACCCGTGAAACCGCCTTCGAACAACATTGAAAGTTTCTTATTAAATTGCGGAAATATAGGCCAATTGCGACGAGTGTAGTATGTGCAGAAGATCCCTGATATTACAGGCTTCTTCAGTATATGACAGTTTTCGGTCATCAATGTCTGAAGGACCAACACCTTTCCACCAAACGCCTGATTTTCTTGAAGCTGGGAGCAGTTTACAGTTCCAATAATGAGCTTAACATTCTTTATGCCAATGCGCTTCAAAGCTGGGGCACTTGCTTCCCCAGCTAGAACACTGTAGTTAAATCTATTCAAATCTTCAATGTTTTCTATAGCTCGCGCCGCGCTTTTAGAACTCAATACTGTGTTCATATTCGCTTGTATGATATTGTTGGCAATCATAAAACCAAGTA
Organism: Cotesia glomerata; assembly: GCF_020080835.1. NCBI lineage: Eukaryota > Metazoa > Arthropoda > Insecta > Hymenoptera > Braconidae > Cotesia > Cotesia glomerata. Next base: position 8,359,956 of record NC_058163.1, on the reverse strand, counting down.
TTGTACATACAAATATTATCTTTCCGCGAATTTCCAGCGGTAAGCTAGGCAATGGCAAGCTCAGGAAGATACGGATGGTGTCGATGATATTCCTAGAGAACGGCTGTTTTAGGACGTATCGTTGCAGAACAAAGATCGAGAGACTCGTGCCCAAGAAAAGCGCAACTATCGACAAGGGCAGAAAAGAAAACATTCTCCCAGCAAAGACAGTCAACTCGCGGTATTCTGTAATCACGGACAAGTCGAAGTGATGGATCGGATATGTGAACTCTGCTTTTTTGTCAGTGTTCCTCAGGAACAACGAATCCATCGCCAAATCTATTCTTCCACTACCAACTTGCCATAACAATCCCTTGTTAGTTGCGTTGTCAAACTGGCCTATAACTTTGAGGACATCATTGAACACAAGAGTCGCGTTTAGCTTGTTCATCACAAATCTGATCATTTCATAGTCAAAGCCTTCAGCAGTCTTCATTTCATTTTTAACCTTACTTACTATATAGGGAGGAATGGCAGAGAAACTTACTCTAACAGGGTGTCCTTGAAGATCTCGAGTCTTGTCAAAGAACAAATTTCTGTGGGTCACGTAATCTGAAAAAGGCATTCTTTAGTTAGCACATGAAGTAAAAACACCAATTATTAATACTATAAGGAATCAAATCACTTACCTCCACTGAAGTTTTGGCTGAACATCGTCCAGCGACTACCAGCCTTCTGAACTTCATCAACCTTCTGCCATGAAGCAGGTGCGAATTCACTGAACGGATTGTAGCTAAACAGCTTATAAACCTGTTCCCAGCACAGGAAAATAGTGTTAATTACGTCATTTTTCCAAGCTTCCTTCAAGAACAATTGAGCATTGGAGCATCCATCGCTTGCACCATCAATAATTACAAAGAACTGGCCAAATTCCCGCCATCTTTCGTTCAGAAGAACATCAGTTACTTTAGCTGGTGATGTCAAAATCATAACAACACAAGGAACCGGAGTGTTTTGACTCTTCGGGATGCTGTAGATGTTCGATTTGTCAAGCAGCGTCACTGATGCAATCATCGTCTTATGGAAATCAATATACAGAGCATTCGCAGGCGAGTCACTAATCAATAAGCTTGCTTTTATGCCAGGAAACAGATGCTGAATGAGATTATTTTGGAAATGTAACGTAATCAAAATTCACACCAAATAGAACATAAACAAGATCTAGCTTACCGTGAAATTGATCCGATCGTTCATTTTAACTGACGGTGTTAGAATGTTTGTGTAATATGCGTAAACACAGTAAGTATACGAATAAATTATGCAAATAATACAAAATATTAGTTTTAACATTTGTGTTATGTTAATTTATTGTTTCTCTCGATGCTACCTGATACAAACTAAAACATCAAATGGCGCACATAAGAGCTTGCAGAAATTCTATTACTTATGCTGTTAAGTACTTGTTGCTTGTTGTTTGTCACGCAAGCGGAAAAGATAGAGAAAATTATTGATGATTACAAAAGTTTGCTCGACGATTAAACTGACGATTGAAAATTGATCATGGCAGACTCTTGATTTATAATCAGGTGGAAAGAAAAAAGATTATTTTGTAGAAACATAGATAATATGTGCTTGATTTTGAATTTTTTTTTTTATCCATTAATCTTCACGGCGTGAAAAAAGTGTAATTGTAGCTTACAGAAATCACGCAAACATATTGTAATTTTGATATCTATCATCACGCCGTGCTACTGTTGGATAAAATGACCGTGTCTGCGTAACTCGTTCATCCTTGAACTCCATGGATTTTCAAGAATTAATTGTGTTAAGAAAACTCTAAGAAACAAAGACAAAATTTAGTAACAATTTGGAATAAGCCTTCTGGCTCAAAATTATTGATCAAGTAAATGCATGCCGATTTAGACATTTATAGTTTAATATACTATTTATCGATTCTTGCTTTCAAAATCTTGCTTAGGTCCGGCACTAATCTAGATACAGAATTTTGATTAACTATCTTGCTCAAGGATTGTTCGATTCTTTGATACTCTGATCAAGAAACCTATCCAATATCAACGTTACTTAGGAAGATACTTTACAACAGACCAAAAAAGACTAACAACAGTCTTCCGTAACCGCTCAAAGTTCAATTCAAAGAAGAAAATAATTAATGATACCAAAGAAAGAGCAACAAAAATACTAAATGTAAAGCTCATGTGATCCATTGATATCACTTGATACTGCTCAGGTTCTTGAGATTTTGAACGCTGATAATTTCTCAAAACATGCTCGATATGATAATTACTCATGCCTGTTTCGAATAAAATTAACAATTGTTTAGTAATTTTGGGAAATATCGGCCAATTTCGTCGAGTATAGTAAGCATTGAACATTCCAGACACGAGTGGTTTTTTAGACAAGTGACAGGTTTTAGTCATAATCGTTCGGAGGATGTATTCTTTGCCCACAAAAGCTTCATTTTTTTTCAACTTTGAGCAGTGCATGTTTTTAGATACTATTTTAACTTTCTTTAGATTATCATTGATCAACACAGGCTTAATAAAGTGAGGAGCACAAACTTCGTAGTTAAGCTCTTTTAAATCCTTAAAACTTTCAACATTTCTAGCTGCATTTTTTGATGTTAGAACTGTGTTCATATTCGCTTGGATTACGATATTGGCAATTGAGAAGCTTACTAGTGTTACACCGAAGATTATTCGTCCTCGAGAAGTGAATGGCAATGTGGGCAACGCAATATTTAAGAAGACGCGAAGAATATCAAGGATATGCCTTGAGTACGGGTCGTTGAACACGATCCGTAGAAGGATGAAGACCAGAGTACTTGTGATGAAGAACAAGGCTGCTATCGATGAGGGGAGAAAGGCGAATAGATGTCCACCAAGCTTATTGAACTTGCGTTGCTGAGAAATTACTGAGATCTTCGATTCGAAGTATGGATATGTCAATTCAGCTTTGTGTAAGGTGCCTCTAGCTATCAAGGAAGTCATTAGTAAATCAATTTTTTTTTGTGTGATTAGCCAAAATACACCACCGGTGGTCGTGTTGCCAAGTTCATCTATCACCGTGGGAATATTATAGATCGTGGTTGCGTTCAGCTTCTCTAAGATCAGCTTTATTACTTCATAATCGTAACCTTCGAAAGTAGTAGTTCCGTTGGTTAATTTGTATGACACAAACGGAGATAATTTCATGGCACCAACTTTTATGAGATATCCTCCAAGTTTATCAGTTTTTTCAAAAAATAAGCTGCTGCATGATGTGTGATCTGAAATAATGTTCAATTTTATCAAGATTTATGAAAAACATCATTATTAAACATCGCTATTATGACATTGAGAAAAAAAGCAACTCAAAGCAAAATTGGAAGTAGATTTCTCGTCGTTTCTGAAAGCTCCACCGTAAAAAATTTTGCGTCATTTGATTTAAGAAAATTAACACAAAAAATTGTTAAATATTTAACTCAAGTTTTTGACGCAATGACGAACAATTTTTTACTGTGTAGTGAAATCTTTGAAACGACTGCAACAGCAAAATTTCATCACAAATATGAAAAATTTTCATTATAGAAACTCATAACGGGATGAAAATCAAAGTTTATTGCATAAACTTCTACATACCTTTCACGGAAATTGAATAAGTTATTGCGTTAAATAGTTATTTGGAAGAAAAGCAGTGAAAGTATAAAATTTTTAATTTTTGAAAATTTCAAATTGCTACCGTTCCTAAATTAACTGATCAATTTTGCTTAAATTTGAATTTGACATTCCAAGTTTTATTAAAATCCAATAAGAATTGTGGGCCCTAGATTGGCCACATGTTGCGTTATTTCGTGTATGTATACATAATTTTTAATCAAACGTGTTTTGTGATCTAACCTGACGAGCTGAGTCATGAAATCGCAAAATTTTTCAAAAATTTCGTCATGAAAAATGCAATAATTAGATTTCTATGAAATCTACCAAAAACTACTTGATTAAAGAGAAATCTATATTGTTAATCTAAAATATAATTATAAAAAAAATACACACTTGGATCATAAATTTGGCCGAGCATAGTCCAAGGATGATCATAAATCGCTGGTAAAACTAACATTTTTTCCCAACTTATTGGTGCAAAGTCCGTAAATGGATTAAAACTATAAACTTTCGGAACTTGACCATCCTGATCTAAGCACATAAAAACAGTATTGAGTATATCGTTTTTCCAAGCTTCCATCAAGAATGACTGAGCATTGACGCATCCATTGTCACTGTCTCCACCATCTAAGATTATGAAAAACTGGTTGAAATCTCGCCACGTATCATTAGCAAGAACTTCTTTGACTTTCAATGGCGAAGATACCATCATGATAATAAAAGACACTCGAGTCTTTCTTTCCTTCTTATAATCCACTGAACGGTTGAACAAAGTCACGGATCCAATCATGTGCTTATAAAAGTTTTTATACATTGAATCCGTTGATGAATCGGAAATTAAGAAATTTCCCTTTGCATTAGGAAGACAACGGTCAATCAAATCAATCTAAAATACACGAACTTAATTTGAGAAATAAGGAACACTAAAATTATAACTGATAAAACTATTTCTAACATACCATTAAATTAATCCGTTCATCTGCTTGGATCGATAATAAACGAATACGAAAGGCAAACACGTTGCAGTTAAATGATAAAAATAAAATAATAGTGGGATAAAACATTTGCACTGATAAATGACAACGTTTCGCTTCAGCAGACTGGCATTTACTACAGGGACGATTAGCATAATTTTATGTTAAAGTTTATAAATGATTGTAATCCTATTGCTTTCTTCTTTTTGCTGCTCATACGACATGCAATATTGGTAAATAACTATAGTAAGCTACTAACTGTATTAAAAATCAACATTTTACAATTTAACAATTTTTATTTTCTTGTATTACAAATTTGAAGTTAAGGATTGTATTTTTTGTATCTTTATTCGTTTTCAAATTTTCAATATAGAGTTAATGAACTTTATATATTGGTGCAAAATAGTAATATAATAATTAAAAATTGTTTTCTACTTTAAAGTTTTTTTTTTTTTTTTTTTTTTTTTTTTCAAATTTTTGTTAATTTTTTTTCAAACTCTTATGTTTTTCTTAAGGGAGATAGCCACTGTGAAATTTAAAAAAAAAAAAATGGAAAACGGTTGACCCTAAAGGCCATCCCTGCAACTTCCCGCTAATTCCATACCTATTAAGCGCTTAAAATTGCACTTATGACGTTTTTGAGCTCTTTGAGCTCAAAAATACAATTGATGTGTTACTTTGAGCTCTTCGAACTCAATGAGATAGCTGTTCTATGCTATTGAGCTCTTCAAGCTCAAAAGTTTGATAAAACACTATTTTTTGAATTTTCAAACCGCAATAACTTTTAAATGAATGAACCGATTTTCACGCGCTCTTGTAGGAAAAATATTATATACAACGGGGCCTGTCTTGGCACAATACTGGGTTGCCCAGACTCGGCCGAACAATACTGGCCCACGACTGGACCACTACTCAACTAACAAGTCTTGGTTGATCAGTCTTGAGCCACGATCCATCCAATATCTATCTAACAAGTCTTGGTTTGCCAGTCTTGAACCAATACGCAGCTAATATTCAACTGACAAGTCTTGGTTTGCTACTCTTGGACCATGATCTAGCCAATGTCTATGTAACAAGTCTTGGTTTGACAGTCTTGAACCAAGACCTAGCCAATATTCAACTGACAAATCTTGGTTTGCTACTCCTGGACCAAGATATAGCCAATGTCTATGTAACAAGTCTTGGTTTGCTAGTCTTAAACCAAGACCCAGCCAATATTCAATTGACAAGTCTTGGTTTACTACTCTTGGACCAAGATCTAGCCAATGTCTACATAGATGATTCGACCATTGCGGGAATGGTCCCGGGGAAAAAAAATTATATATAATTATGTATGAGTTTTGGCCATATAAAATTATATATAATTATATAAAATTATATAAAAAAAATTTTATATTTTTTTTAAATTTTATAAAAATTTTTAACTTCCCGCTAAGAAAATCTAAGATTTTCAAAAATCGGGAAGTTATTGTTTTCACCCCGTTTTGCAAGAATCGAGTTTTCATCAGATCTCGACGTTTGAAAGTCACAGGAAGCTTTCCTGACTATCCCCGCGAGGTTGTCACGGTGTCTGTATGTATGTGTGTGTGTGTGTGTGTGTGTGTTTTTTTTTTTTTTTTTTTTTTTTCTCTTTAGGGGGGGGGGAATCCTTTTTACGGATTCCAGGCGTAGCTGTTTGGCCTGGATATGTGGCGACTCGACGCTGACGCCCCTACCCACTAAACCCTAAAACCCCGTTCTCTTCTATCCTCTGATCCCCATGGTACCGCCGTAAGGCATTTCTTCGCGGGGGGAGGAATTAGCTGCCGCTTTTCCTTCTAGTGGCTAAGATGTTATTTCTTCCTTCTAGATTCTGTCTTTCGCTCTTTTCCTCTCAATGGATCGCAACTCGGTAAGCACTTTTGTAGCCAAAGTGCTTGTGGCGTTCCAGGCAGCTTCTGATGACAGCATTGCTGCTACTATTGTCTCTGGTTGGATTTTCCTCTTCAGGATATTCTCCAGCTCATCGCGCTGTTGGTTGAAACGTGGATACACAAAGAAAACATGCTCCGCATCTTCATTGACCCCTGAACAGGACGGGCATTCTGGGGTATCATCGTGCTTAAGGGGGTATTCTGGTCTAGAAGCCTAAATTTTAGGCATTTTTCAAACTAACATAAAAAAAAAATTAAGAACATTTTTACTATCGGTTTATTAACGTTTCAAGAATATAAAAAAAAATTGAAAAAAAAAAAAATGATAAATTGGACAAATTACAGGTCGGTGAAGTGGGGGCTACAAAAAAAACGGTGCACCCTGGTTGACATGATTCCAGCCCTTGTAGTGATCTGAAACAAAAAAATTTGAAAAATTCTCAATCTGTAAAGATGTCGCTATCGCGTTGACTTTAGTCAAGAAAAAAAAAAATTCACAAAATGGCGTCGACATGAAATATCAATTTTTTTTTACCCCCTTTTTTTGACCTTTTCGAATTTTTTAAAAATACTCCAAATTGAAATTTTTTAAAATCCAAAGCAGACGCGATAGAGAGATATATAAAGAAGATTCCCACCAAATTTCAAAGGAATCGGTCGGGTAGAACTTGAGATATCATGTCAACCACTTCAAAAAAAGTAGTTTTGAGAAAAACGCGTTTAAAGTTTGAGAAACAATTATAGTAGAATAACTCGTATAATAACATTCAATACTCACTTTGGATTAATCGGCGATTCCAGATCCATACATTGGGCCTTCCTCAACTTCATATTCGATGTTTTGTGAAGTTCTTTCAGCTAATCGAGCTGTTCTGCCTTCTTTGGAAGCAGCAGTAGCTCGTAGCTCAGAGCGCTCAATCCGAACTTCATTACGTCTGATAGCAAATGAATGAGCTTCAGTACCAACGGTGATGCCCATAAGTTCCATCATTTTTAAGATGGGTAAATAACCTTCATTAAAAATGGCAACAGCTAAATAATTCGCAATTTGAATTGTTTGAGATCCAGCGTGAATATGCTTGGGAGCAAAAGTCCATATTAATGAATTGAGCGATTCATTGTTATTTTGAGTTTCGGATCCCAAACATCGATGTAGTAAATCGTCAGACGATAAACTGGTATAAATGGGCTCAATTACTTTCAGTACTTTTTCATCCAGGGGGGGATGTTCGTGGACAAACTCTTCAAGAGTGTTCTCAGCTGAGGCTTGTTGCCATTTACACCAGCTTGACGAACCAGTTGGGCAGTACATGTGTTGTGGATTCTTATCGCTTGAACTTTTATGATAATAAGTAGCCCATATTTCATTCTTCATACTCTGCAAACAATCAGGATGCCGACGAATTGCCAGACCGTAGTATAAACTCAACTCATTGATTACTTTATCTGTCAATTTACCAGCTCCTCTGCCGCCAATACCACTATTGTCTTTTTTTGCTTTACGCAACCTGGAACCCATACGTTTCTGGACATGCCCAACACACTCTTTTTTTTCTACGACTGGATCATCATCATACGGGTTGATATCAAGAATACCTTTAAATGTCTTGGAGTCTCCATCTCCAATGCATTTTGGAAAGGGAGCTTGCCACATGACCAGATGACAGCTTTGGATGTGCTGTCAGATTCCCAGGGTTGGGTACTCAGGTGTTTATATGGCTCTGCTATCAGTACCAAGTCAAGCTCTAGTTCTCGCACGGATTGCATGAGCAGGTCATGCGCTGCCTCACAATGGTTGAGATTGAGCTGCAGTATCCTCATGCTTGTTTGTTCGTCAACTTCTGGAGTGCATCTTGAAATAACGGGCACTTATGGGTACCGGCATGGTGGGCAACATTCTCTGCACTTTCAATCTCAGCACATAATGCACATTTGGCGGGATTTTTACAATCAGCAATCTTGTGCTCTTCTTGTCCGCACCTGATGCAAAGCTTCGACCGGTCCACCTTGCTTTTGCACTGGGATCCATGATGTCCGAAATACCAGCATTTATAGCATTGAATAGGTCTCTTCGTTGTCCTTATTCGGCAATTAACCCAACCAATCCGGATTTTGCTACTTCCATCCAGTAGTTTCTGTGCTGTTGCTGCTGGTAGAATTACTGTGGCAATTTGAGTACCTCTATAGGCTTTACGGATCTTAATTGCCTCTAGTGGTATCTCACAGCCATCTCCAGCTTCCTCCTGTAGGGCACCCTGGATGTGATCCTTAGTTGTGTCATCATCGACGTCTCGGATCTCAATTACCTCCTGTGGTCCTTTGCAGATTACTTTTGCGTCTTCTTTCAGAATGTCTGCAATGGTCTTTCTAAATGTTTGGCCTTTGTCGGTGCTCTTTCTCGAAAGAGTTATCAGCATATCTCCAGCATTGGTCTTATGGATCTTCTCTACCGTACTGCGGACCTGGTCGTCAGGGATGTCCTGTTTTATTCGACGCAGGATCTCGGCGTACTTTGCTTTCTCTGTCAGCCGAATGATGAGGGCATCCGGTCTGATCCATTTCCGCGGTTTCTTTCGCTTGGGTTCAGGTCGGGGCTCCTTTGACGTCTGTTTTGAGAGCATCTATTTCTTCTGTCGCTTTAGCTCTTGCTTGGACTGAACTTTTTGCCAGACTGACGATTTTTCCTGTTCGTCGCTTCGCCCTGCCGCTCCTTGTGGAGGGCTTTTCTTCAAATCCTTTTTCTTCATGGCTTGGCTGATTTTTGGGTCAGGAGAAGGTCGATGTTTTCTCTTACCTGACTTGTTGCTGGCTTCACTTTTGTCTTCCGCGACTGATTCACCGTCACCTTCAGCTCCGGTGTCCATTGCTTCGTCAGTCACGTCGATAGCCTGACAGTCTTTCTCCGGTGTAGCATGGGATATGCGCTGCAATGATGAGCGCCACTCCTCGTCCAGCTTCTCAAACCTTTGAAGGGCGTTAGTTACACCAGTCATCTTGGATTTAATCTCTTTGTGAATGTTGACCTTTGGTTGAACGAAATCATTCAACTCACTGATCAGCTTTTCAAGGCATTTGAGCGCTTGCGAACGCTTCATTTCAGCGCTTGCGTCAATCGCTGCTTGTTGGGCATGTAGCCCGTTTCCACTTTTGTTTGTTTCCTTTGAATTACTCATACTTTTTAATTTACCAGCGCATCGTACGGAGTGGAGCGGGTTGCCATAACTAGGAACGGGTGTACCCTCGGAGATAGTACTCCTACCCCAGTTCCCTGAGGCCTAGCCGACACTTAGCCAGTCCCGGAATACACGGATGGACTAGACTCGCTCGGAGCGGTGAAGATTCCGATCTCTAACACTCACTGCGTACTTCCTGATCAAGGCCCGAAGTGGCTGGCTCCTGATCCACTGCTGCAACTTACACCTCGGTAGAGCAAGCTCACATCAGCCGTGGCCTGCATCGTCGGAAACTACGATACAGGTTCCGGTCACTCCCAGTGGGTCACAGCAGAGAACGATCGTCTTGTTAGGTCAGTTAGTGCGACCAACCCATTAAAGGAGAGTTTTGTCCACGGGAGCGTATTTTGTTTGGTTATTTTGCTTGGCTCCTACCCGCTGTACCTCATCAACTAAGAGATTAAGTGTCATCCAAGGACAGCGAGCGTTTTCCCATCCGCTCGGGGAGACGCGCCCGGTAGCAGTATCTCTTCTGCCCCGAGTGTGTGTGTGTGTGTGTGTGTGTGTGTGTGTGTGTGTGTGTGTGTGTGTGTGTGTTTGTGTGAAAGTATGTAACCGCTTATAACTTTTGAACGGCTTGACCGATTTCATCGCGGTTGGTGCTATTCGAAAAGGCTTGACTAAACTTAGATTTTGAAAACTATTTGGACCGATCCAGATCAATAGATTTTGAGAAATCTTCAAAAAACTGAAAAAAAAATTTTTTTCAAATGTGGTTTTTTTGGAATAACTTTTATACGGCTTGATGGTTCAATTCCAAAAACTAATCAGCTCTTAACCTCAAAAAACCACGTCGATCGCTACCAGTCCGGTCAAAATCGGTTGATTCGTTCGAGAGATATCGTGAACGAAAGAAAACCGAAAAAAGTGTTATTTCGGAATAACTCCAAAATTCCTAGCGCGATCAATTCAAAATTTAAGATTCTTTGTGAGGCTTGAAAAACTGCGTCAAATGCTGCCAACCGCGTGAAAATCGGTTTACTCATTCAAAAGTTATTGCGGTTTACAAATTCAAAAAATAGTGTCATCAAATCCCTATTAGACTTTTGAGCTCGAAGAGCTCAAAAGCATAGGAAAACAACCTCTTTGGGCTTGGAGAGCTTAAAATAACCCATAAATTGTATTTTTGAGCTCGAAGAGCTCAAAAACGCGATTGGTGCAATTTTAAGCGCCTAAGTATGGAATTAGAGGGAAGTTGCAGGGATGGCCTTCAGGGTCAACCGTTTTCCTAATTTTTTTTTTTTATTTTTAAATTAAAAATAAGTAGGTATTGGGCCTCACAGAATATTTGCGATCAAATATCTGATGAAAAATTCTGAGTGTCGACGGGATTTGAACTCGAGTCCTTCTAGTTGCCAGTCCTGCGCGCTGCCACTGGTCCGCATTACACGATACAACTACAGGAAATTTTTTATTTTATTTGAATTGAAACAAGATAGGCTAGGTTTTTATTAAAATTCCATAAAATTCTTTAATATTTCATGGAGCTTCACAGAAGTAGTAGTTTTAATTTTTGATTGTTGATTTTATCTGTTATTTATGGTTAACCTTTATTTTTTATTGTAATTATCCCCGGGTGGAAAAAATTGTGTATAATTTTATATGATTATATATAAATCATCCTATGTACCCGGGGAAAAAAAATTATATATAATTATATAAAATTATATCTAATTATATATAATTTGATCTAATTTTCTATAAATATATATAAAATTTAATATAATTAAGTATAATTTTATATAATTTTGTATAAATATATAAATTTATACATAATTATATATAATGTTATCTTCCCGTGGAAAAAATTTTTTATATAATACGATATAATTATATAAAATTATATATAATTATACATAATTGTAATTTAAAATTTTATATAAATATATATAATTATATAAAATTCTATATAATTATATAAAATCCTATATAATGTCTGAGCAGAATTTTCCGAAAATTCACAAGTTTTCTCAATTTTTTCAAAATAGCTCAAACTATATTGGAATCACAGAAAATACAACTAATTGAGAGTTTGTAAAGAGTAAAATTCTCCACAGATATAAATTAAAACATTTTTCTATTTGTTCATTCATTGAAAAAATAGAGTGCTTCAAAGCTGCACCAAAGATACAGTTGACAACACGGTTGAGAAATCTAATGTAATTTTTCAATTATAAAATACTTAAATATAATCAGCGTTAAAGTTTTTTTTTAGATAAATTTTCACTTATTTTGCAAAATTTTGAAAAAATCAATTGAAAAGAACTTTAATTGTTAATAAAATTATTAAATATTACTTTCATCCATCGTTTAAAGAATTTGATGTAAATGAAATCGAATTTAAAATGTGGACTTCAACCGATCGATGTACTATTGTAAACGTTATTTCGGATTCCGATGACTTTATTGATACCTTAGCGACGCAACTTGAGAAACTTTTAAAACATGACTTTATAGTAAAAATACAAAGTCGGTTTTTCCCTAATGCGAAATTAAATTTGAAGAGTGGTGAATTAGCGGTAGTTTTTAACTTGGTAGAAAATTGCGTTTGTTGTGCAGGAAGCTGCTCAAGGCTATCATTGGAATAATGACCAAGCTACTATATTTCAAATGGTGGTTTACTAAAACGAAAATGATACTATTAAGCATTTAGGCTTAGTTGGTATCTCAGATTGCCTTAAACATGACACAGTTTTGATTTATTTATTTCAAGAACAATTGATTTCTTTTTTAAGAGAAAAATTTACTGTTATTGAAAGAATTTTTTACTTCTCAGATGGAGCACCTCAGCAATTTAAAAATAAAAAAACATTTACTAATTTATGTTAATATTATGCTGACTTTAGAATCATCGTTGAGTGGCATTTTTTTGCGACTGCCCATGGCAAAGGACCATGCGATGGGCTTGTAGGTCCAGTAAAACGACATGCTGCTAGAGCTTCATTACAAATGGAAAATAAAAAACATATACTGGCACCACAAGATTTGAATTCCTGGGCAATCAAGAATTTTACAGGCGTTGATTTTACTTTCATAACGAATGATGATTATTTAGACAAAAAAATGTGTTAGACGTACGATATTCTTTATCAAAAACGGTAAAGGGTACACAGACATTGCACACTTTTACCGATAAATGATAAAATTGGATATGCTCTTATTAAAACTGTATCAACATCTGAAAAAAGTTCAAAAATAAAAGTATTTTAATTATAAAGATTTTACGTTTAATTTAATTGCGATTGAACAAAAAATATGCACATCGTGAAAACCATATATTTTGTGTAAAAAACTCTGATTTTTCAGAAAAAAAAGTCAAATTGGATGTACCTTGCACCGCACAACGAGAAAAATCAATTTTTCCACTTTAATTGGATTTCAAAGGGTCTTCTGATGTGTTTATAATAAAATGGATATTTTCATTCAAAAGCTGAGCATTTTTCCCACAAGATAAGATTTTTCGTGGATTTTAATAAAAAAGCTTTCTTCTTCAGAAAAATTTATAAAAAAGTTAAAAAAAATTTTTTTTCAAAATTTCAAAAAATCATAACTCCAGAACCGCTGCATGTTAAGGGCTGAAACTTGTAGGGAATTTATTTCTTATTATAGAGAACACCTCCATAAATTTTAAACATAAGCTGCGAGGGTCGCCCCGTAAAAATGTTCTTATTTGGTGGAATGACCCATATCGATATATAGTGATATATGTCGACATTCTTAGGCTTGAACAATAGTAAGTGAGTATAGTTTCCCGTTTGACCAATCAGGAATCATAGCTATTTATTTGCAAGTTTTGACTAACGGCGAACTTCAAAGACTTTCATCTATTCTAAAGCATCCACGTCTGACCAATAGCACAAAAATTATAAACAATTCAAATTTCAGTCTAGTTTTATAAAGAAATGATTTAACTCTCGGGAAAATATTCGGATCGCCTTGAAATTTCAGCCGCTCACTTCTTACATAGGATAATTTATATATAATCATATAAAATTATATATAATTTTTTTCACCAGGGAATAATTTCAATAAAAAATAAAGGTTAACCATAAATAACAGATAAAATCAACAATCAAAATTTAAAACTACTACTTCGGTGAAGCTCTATGAAATATTGAAGAATTTTAATAAAAACCTAGCCTATCTTGTGTTTCAATTCAAATAAAAAAAATAATATCCTGTAGTTGTATCGTGTAATGCGGACCAGTGGCAGCGCGCAGGACTGGCAACTAGAAGGACTCGAGTTCAAATCCCGTCGACACTCAGAATTTTTCATCAGATAACTGATCACAAATATTCTGTGAGGCCCAATCCCTACTTATTTTTAATTTAAAAATTAAAAAAAAATTTTTATATAATTAAAAAAAAAAATATTAAATTTTTTCATATAATTTTATATAATTATGTATAATTTTACATAATTTTATATAATTATATATGGCCAAAACTCATACATAATTATATATAATGATTTATATATAATTATATAAAATTATATATAATTTTTTTTCCCCGGGTAAAGAGCGAGCTGTTAAAATTTCAAGGCGATCCGAATATTTTCCCGAGAGTTAAATCATTTCTTTATAAAAGTAAGCTGAAATTTGATTTGTTTATAATTTTTGTGCTATTGTTCAGACGTGGATGCTTTAAAATAGATGAAAGTCTTTGAAGTTCGCCGTTAGTCAAAACTTGCAAATAAATAGCTATGATTTCTGATTGGTCAAACGAGAAACTTTACTCACTTACTATTGTTCAAGCCTAAGAATGTCGACATATTTCACTATATATCAAATCGATATGTATCAAATAAGAAAATCAATAAACAATGTATTACATTAATGTATAAAGCTTAGATTAGGAAGCATGTGGATGGGCACTGTTGAAAATTTCTAATTAAAAAAAAAACATTACTGTTTTTTTTAAGCTCTACAATTCATTTCTGCACCTCGAAAATTTAAAATCAATTAGCTCGGAAGAAGAATTTACTCAATTAGCATTTTTTCAATTGCCTATAATTAATTAACAAATAGTGATCGTCATTCAGTTTGTTCTGGAATTTTATAATATTTTGTTGAACTATCTAGAAACAACCTCCCGAGTCCAATTGAAGGTAATGCTATTTAATCGAGTAAACCTACGTAAAATTGAATATCTTTTTTGGGCTATTCGACTGATTTCTTACGTTAACTAGTAATAGGAAAATTTAACAAAGAAGGGTTGCTTTGTATTTTACTATGTATATAACAGCAGGTCGATTTATTCGGAACTACTTTGTCCTCTTGATCATATAACGTAAGTCAGATCGTAGTGGGATACTTTAGTAAAATTTTATTAACAATTAAAGTTCTTTTCAATTGATTTTTTCAAAATTTTGCAAAATAAGTGAAAATTTATCTAAAAAAAACTTTAACGCTGATTATATTTAAGTATTTTATAATTGAAAAATTACATTAGATTTCTCAACCGTGTTGTCAACTGTATCTTTGGTGCAGCTTTGAAGCACTCTATTTTTTAAATTAATGAACAAATAGAAAAATGTTTTAAATTATATCTGTGAAGAATTTTGTTCTCAACAAACTCTCAATTAGTTGTATTTTCTGTAATTCCAATATAGTTTGAGCTATTTTGAAAAAATTGAGAAAACTTGTGAATTTTCAGAAAATTCTGCTCAGACATTATATAGAATTTTGTATGTATACATAATTATCTATATATATATATATAAGAGATTCCCACCTATATATTGACTCATCACGATATCTCTGGAACCATAAGGCGTAGCGACTTGAAATTTGGTAGGAATATTCCTTTCGCCGAGTAGAGGTCAGCTAAGAACGGATTTTATGAAATTCCACCCACAAGGGGGGTTGCGGGGGCGTTAACAATAGAAAATTCCCATTTTTAACCTATAGCTCCTATCGACTTCAAATTTGGTAGGAATCTCCTATATGTGATGTAGAAATGATCTAAGAGCGGATTTTACGATAATCTACTCCCAATATGGATTGCGGGGGTGGACGTTAACAATGAAAATTAAAAATTTCCGACTTCTAGCTCCTACAGACTCAAAATTTTGTAGGAATTTTCTGTAAGTGATGTAAAAATAATTTATAAACGAATTTTAGGATATCTCAACCCATAGGGGGTTGCGGGGTGGGTATTAACAATGAAAATTTTTAATTTTCAATCTATAGCTCCTACAGACTCCAATTGGGTAGGAATTTTCGCTAAGAGATGTAGAAATAATATACGAACGAATTTTAAGATACCTCACAGGAGTTTGCGGGGGTGGGTGTTAACAATTAAAATTTTGAATTTCCAAGCTATAGCTCCTATAAACTCCAAATTTAGTAGAGGTCTTCTATATGTGATATAAAAATGATCTAATAATGGATTTTACAACGAATCAACTCCATTAATGATCGTGGGGGTGAGTGTTAACCATAAAAAATCTTAATTTTCAAAATATAGCTTCTAAAAACTCTAAATTTGTTAGAAATTTTTTATCTCTTATGTAGAGATCACCTCAAAATGGATTTCAATAAAGTCTACTTCCGATAGGAATTGCGGAGGTGGGTGTTAAAATCTAAAATTTTCATTTCCAAACTGTAACTTCTACAGACTCAAAATTCGGTGAGAATCTCCGTGTATGACGTCTATTTCAGTTAAGGGATTGCGGGGGCATTGATAATGAAAATTTCCCGTTTGTAAAATATAGTTCTTATAGACTCCAAATTTGGTAAAAATCTTCTACATGTGGTGTAGAAATAATCTAAGAGCGGATTTAACGACGAATCACACCCAATAAGGATTGCGAGGGTGGGTGTTGACAAAAAAAAATCTTAATTTCCAAAATATAGCTTCTAAAAGCTGTAAATTTGGTAAGAATCTTTTATTTGTCATGTAAAAATCATCTCGAATAGGATCTTACGAAGTTCCTCCCCCACATAGGAGTGCAGGAATGATAATTGTCAAAAAATTCATATTCTTTAAATGTTCCTACAAATATCAAATTTGATAGAATCTTAAGAGAAACAGACAAATACCGGGATGGCCTCCAAGTTCAACGGATTTAAATATTTTTCTTACTTTATAGTGATATTTTCTTACAACAATCGTCTCTTTGGCAGCGGCAAAAAAGTCATTGTAACGTTTCCAAAATTTAACATTACATATAGCTATTCAGTCAACGGACTAAGAATTTTACATACATTTTATTTTTGCTGATCACATAATTGATGAATTGTTCTTATTACGGAATTGCGAAAATGTAACAGATTAAAAGCATTGCATTTTCTAAACACATGAGATATAAAAAAGAAATTTGAGATATAGAAAATATAAAAAAAAATAAATAGAAATAAAACATAAAATTTAATTTATTTCCTTTTCAATTCGCCCAGCGAAGCGGGCGGGAAACCGCTAGTAATTATATAAAATTTTATATATTTATATAAAATTTCAAGTTAACAATTATGTATAATTAGATAAAATTATATATAATTATATAAAATTATACATAATTTTATATAGTTTTGTATAATTATATATAATTTTATATAATGATATTTTATTATATAAAAATTTTTTCCCCGAGTAGATAAAATTATATATAATTATACAAAAATATATAAAATGATACATAATTTCATATAATTATTTATATTTATGTAAAATTTTAAGTTAACTATTATGTATAATTATATATAATTATATCTTATTATATAAAAAAATTTTTCTTCGGGTAGATAATATTATATATAATTATGTATAAATTTATATATTTATATAAAATTATACATAATTATATTAAATTTTATATATATTTATATAAAATTAGATCAAATTATATATAATTAGATATAATTTTATATAATTATATATAATTTTTTTTCCCCGGGGTAACATTGACGATAGTTATCGCGGATGCCGCAATGCTAGTATGGCTGTCAGGCCCATACGGGCTTGCCGCATGTACAATCCTTTTGGCAGGTAGACCAAGCCAATATTGTAATATTAGCTACAACACCATTGGCGTAACAACAATGCTTATTTAATTATAAACGTAGGTTATATCCGAAATATATTATATATAAATAAAAAATGATATTCATTATTTCATGACATCCCGTGAAAAAATTTTCTGATCAGACTATATCAGGCCTGATATAAACCGTTTATATCAGGCCTGATATGGAAATTGACCATATGACTATATATGCCTTGATATAGGTATATCAGACTATGTACCCGCCCGGGTAAAAAAAATTATATATCATTATATTACATAATTATAAATGAAAAATAGCCCTATATAATTATGTATAATTAGGTATAATTATATATAATTAAACCGGTGACGTTAGCCGAGTCGTCTAAGGCGCTTGGCCTATAGAGGACTCGGACTAACTTACCGACCAGGCGTGGGTTCGAATCCCAAGCTGGTCTTAGAAACCAACTTGGTTGATATTCGGCCCTTGCCGCGTAGGTTAAGATTTACACAACCCAAAAAGACCCCAACGTACCACTCCCAACAGTTAAAGTCGGCGATATGACCACAGCAGTTAAAACCGACTCTAAATAATAACTAATAAAAAAAAAAAAAAAATAATATATATAATTATTTCCATAGGAAAAAAAAATCGGCGTGAGTGGGAATCGAACCGTGGACCTACCGCTCGAAAGACTAATTCACTGCCCGTTTACCTATAAGAGACTTTATAAAATGTTGAAAATGCGGGAAAGCGGAGGATCAGGTTTTTGTCTGGATATCTCAATTAAAACGCGTAAATTATTATTAACAATGTGAACTAGAAATTTATTTACACTAAATACAAGTTATATTTATTTAATATGTTAGCGGATTGTATGAATAAAAGCTGATAAATAAAGCACTGCGTGATTAATAAAGCGAAGCCGGTCGACACGTGGTTGAGCACACTGCCGACACTGGAAAAGCGGAGAATCATTTGCACAAATAACACAATTTATCTGTAACTAACTAAAGCGGGTTAATAACAATTAATTTAAGCGGATTAAATTATTAAATAAGCGAAATGCGGGTTATTAACAAAAAGCGAAAATAAAGAAATACTAATGGTGACTTGTTGCAACGAAAGCGTGGAAGCGAAATATAATAATAATAATGCGTCTTCTTCCTCGTTGACTTGGGGAAGAAGGCTGATTGCGCATGTCAGCGGAGCGATCAGCCAATCACACCGTCGAGACATGGTGTGAGCAGTCAAGCTAAGCTTTGTGCGGGCGGTTAGTTTTTGCGGGAACTAGCGGTTGACAGGTGCGACTCGTGAAATTGGGAGTCCCCCAGGGGCGACTTCATCGCGGCTGGGCCTGTTCACTGAACAGACTTATTTGGAGAACAGAGTTTATTATAACTACAAGTAATGCAAATCGTATACATGATCGATATGTATAGTGAACAAAATTTTTTATCTAATTTATTAATTATTTTCAATATTTATATATAATAAGGTATCTATATGTAGATTTAAAAAATTATCTATGTATCCATGAAATCGCAAAAATGATTCTATGATATATTGTTAAGGTACTTCGTTGCTTTAGAATTTATAATTTCTTTGAAATAAAAAAAATAATCGAGGTAAAATCAGAATTGAAAGCTTAAATTTTGATGGAATTATTTGTTTAGTATATGGAACTATATATTGCTGGAGGGCCCAGCTAACAATTTTTGAACTTGACAAAACTAATAATTTTTGTGAAATTAAATTTTTTTTTAAGTTCCTATGATTTCATCCGAAAAATACTATTTATTAAAAGATTGTTTATCATTGGAGTAACAGACTCTTAGATAGAAAAAGAGAATGTTTTATGGTAATCACAAAATACCCACTGGAGTAAAAAAAATTATATAGAATTCTATATGATTCATTTATAATTGTATATGAATTATATATACAATTATATAATTATGAATGAATTACATATGCTTCTATATAATTAGATATGAATCATATATAATGATATATAGTTTTTTTTCCTCGGGTATGCCTTTATATGAGTACATAAGACTACTTATGTGCTGGTAAGGGTATGAGTATATCAGACTATATGAATCCATATCAAGTTATATCAAGCCTGATCAGGGATTTTTTTTTCAAGTTTATCAAAGTATATATAACTTTATAAGGTTATGTCAGAGCATATCAGGACCTATTAAAAAATAATGTAAAATTAGATATGAGCATATCAAGCTATATCAAGTCTGATATAGACATATCAAATTGATAAGGTTTGATGAGGCCTGATATGGCCAATTTTCATATCAGGCCATATCAAAAATTAAATATGGACATATCAGATCATATCAGGCCAGATATGAACATATCAAAAAATTTTATATGGCCTTATCAGCTCATATCAAGCCTAATCAGAATATTTTTTAACGGGATGATTGATTTTTTTTTATTTTTACTCTGATATTAATTGGTTTTAGTGAAGAAAAATAACAACAACAATCAATTGAAAAATTGGCTTTTACTTCATATACACTGATAGAAGGATTCATTAACTATTAATAATTTAATTTATTTTAAGACAACTATTCAATTTATTAAATTTTAATAAATATTTTTTAACATTCAATAAATATTTATTTGGGAGTAAAGTACATTTATTTACAGTTAATAAGTATTTATAGTTGGACTCTGTTATGCAATAGTGTATTAAGTACATACAGTCGTCGTCATTGATTTGTAACGGTTGGCAATGATTCGGGTAGAATAAAAAATTCTCAATTTGGACATCTCTTACTAAAAATTTCAATTAATAATATGTTCAGAAAATAAAAAAAATATACGAAACTATGAAGAAAATTCACATAAAATGAATAATTGTAAGCTCAGACAAACATAATTATAAAAATTTATCCAAATAAAAATTACTATGCATAAACTTAATTAAAGATGAAAAATTCCTACATGGTAAATCACCAAAGAAATAATTTGAATATTAAAACTATACAAATAAAATATTTCAAATAAATTTGATGTTTCAATTAAAAGAAAATAAATAAAATATTAGTCTCCTTATAATTACAGTCTTAAAAATAAACAATATCAAATAACTATAGCTCAATATAAAGACATTTACTAAATTATTAGATCATATTATTATACAAAATTAAAATTGAAAAGGCCTAAAATTAGAAAATAGTCCATTGAAACAATTTAAATTAAAAAAAAAATGGAATTATAAAAAGAAGATACAAAGGAAATTAAAAAATAATGACAAACCTAAATTCAGACAATTTGATTAAAAGACAACAAGGTTATTTGATATATACACAAATGAACAACTCTGAATATAGAAAAGCTTTACAAATGAACATCTCTAATTATGGACAAGAAAATTCGGAAATCTCTCAATTTGGACATCTCTCATTGAAGAAAACAAAAAAAAAAAAATACAATATTTTCCGAATTAAAAAATAATTAATAGTTTTAAAAAACACGCTTTAATATAAAACCAAATTTTTTAGAAATCTATCTATTGAACTGGTCTTTATGAATTTTATCATAGATAACTTTTCTTCTGACTCTAGTCATCAGCGATGAACGCTGCATTAACCGCGTACTCCTACGACCTGAACAATTTGAGCGACGACAAGATGGCGGGCGACTTGTCTCGATCATCAAATTCAGTGCATCATCAAAACGGATCATCGCGTATCGGCGCAATGGAAATTACAACCGCGCAATTAGCCGTGATTAGTTTTATACAATAAAAGAAAATAATTTGCTGCAAAAGTAATAAAAACAATCAAAATTAAAAAAAAAAAA
This sequence comes from Cotesia glomerata, assembly GCF_020080835.1. Lineage (NCBI taxonomy): Eukaryota > Metazoa > Arthropoda > Insecta > Hymenoptera > Braconidae > Cotesia > Cotesia glomerata. The sequence goes on along the minus strand of NC_058163.1, from coordinate 8,338,382 downwards.
AAAAAAAAAAAATTTTATAGCAAAAATTTTTTCTTTTTCTCTTCTTTCTCTTTTTTTTTTTTTTTTTTTTTTAAGTTTAGTTTTGGTGTTAAGCAGCATCAATACAATTATAAATGAATCTACATTCTTTGGAGTTATTACATTTTGTCTCTTCTTTCAAGTACTTGTGTAGCCAGCTTGCACAGCTTCCTGGTGTCATAGTGCGATAAGTTTGCAAGGTAGAAGTTTAGGCTGGTATGTTCTGGTTCGTATGTACCGCCATATAAGTTATTTCTAATGTCTTCGTATGCGGGGCATACAAAGAGGATATGCTCGATATTTTCAGGTTCATTCAGCGTGCAGTTCAAACATATATATCTTCGTTGGATTAATTTTATTTGATTTGATTATTGACAAGTATGCCTGGTATTTGTTCGCCAGTCTTATTTGTGCAATTGTTCTTTTGATAAGCATGGGATGGTTTTCATACAGGTAATCATGCTCGCCAAGGACCATAGTAAGTGGTTTGTATATTCTAAACAGACAGGACGTAGAGTTACAATACTTGGCTACATCTCTCTCTCTAAGCGAGTCTTTATAGCGATTAAAAACCTCCAGCTTTTTGCTTTTCCATAAACAATGATCAGCAGGGCCTGGAAGTTGGGGCCAACAATTGCATGTAAATTAAGCGAAAAAAAAACACGCTTGAATAAAATAATCGAAAAAAAATGACAAACGTAAACAAGTCAAATTGTTTACATGCAAAATATAGCCTCTAACGCAAATGTCAAATAAAAAAAAAAGTTGACAGTAAAACGAGTAAAAAGAATTTAAAATTATAATAAAAAATTAAAATTAATTTTAAAATGAGAAGGGAATTTTCGAATAAGTAAAATATATGAAAAAATGTTAACTATGAGCGCAGTATTTTTTCTAACTTCCCGCTAAGAAAATTGAAAATTTCCAAAAGTCGGGAAGTTATTAGTTTTACCCCGTTTTTCGAAAATCGAGTTTTCAACGGATGTTGACGTTTTGAGGTCCTAGGAAGCCTCCCCGAATGTTTCCGCGATGATGTCCGTATGTCTGTATATGTGTGTGTGTCTGTGTGTGTGGCCGTATGTAAACCTCTCATAACTTTTGAACGGCTCGACCGATTTCATCGCGGTTGGTGCCACTCGAAAGGGCTTGACTAAACTTAGATTTTGAATATAATTTGGAGCGATTTAAACCGGTATATTTTGAGAAATCTCAAAAAAACCACAAAAAAAATTTCCGGTCTAGCAAAGCCTCGGCTATTTTCCAGTAATATTAAAAACATACTTAAATTAATGACCACGATTGTAATTATATATAACTAGGGCCAGGAATCTGGTTTCGCTAAAAGAGAGAGAAAAAAGATAGTCTGAGCCAAGCTTTCTGATAGGCTGTAAAAAATTTGATATTTTTTTGTTTCTCGTAATCAGCTGAAGCTAGTAGCAGAGTGAGGATTAGATTGCTAATCCAAATTCAAGAGTTGATAAAAAATTGAAATTTTTATCAAAAAAATGAAAAAAAAAACAACGCTATTTTTAGAATTTAATTCCACATCGAATGAGTGATTTTTCATATTGTTATCAAAATTTTTTAGATTTTTCTCTGCAAATTTACACAGGATTCTCACAAAAATTTCCGTACAATGTAACATAGTAATGGTTACCATTCTACGTAGGAATAACATCAATTCCTTTCTCTCCGTATTCCATTATTTTGTATTGACTTGATTAAATTTTATATTTATTGAGAATTATGGAAAATAAAATTCTCTGCAGAAAAATTCAAAAGTATATTGCCCCAAGTTCAACCCTGGAGAAATAACAGTTGATTACTGGTGGAGAAATAAAATATCAACACCAAATTGAAATTTAATTTGGTTTTAGTTTTTGTCTTAAAATTTTGTATTGAAATTTTTGTCTTAAAATTTTGTCTTGAAATTTTGTCTTGAAATTTTGTATTGAAATTTTTGTCTTGAATTTTTGTCTTGAAATTTTGTCTTAAAATTTTGTATTGAAATTTTTGTCTTGAATTTTTATCTCAAAATTTTGTCTTGAAATTTTGCCTTGAAATTTTGTCTTGAAATTTTGTCTTGAAATTTTGTCTTGAATTTTATCTCAGATTTTGTCTTGAAATTTCTCTTAAATTTTATCTTAGATTTTGTTTTGAATTTTATCTTAGATTTTGTCTTGAATTTTATCTTAGATTTTTTCTTAAATTTCATCCTTAATTTTGTCTTGAGTTTTATCTTGGATTTCACATTTAATGTTGGACTGAATTTTGTCTTGAATTTTATCTCCAATTTAAACAAAATATTTAAAGAGACAGTAAAATAGAAACCGATTTAGATATTCGGCCAGATACACTGAGAAATACATTTTGTAAGATACTGAGCAAAATGTGTACTAAAAAATAATTCTGAAAAAAATAAATTAAAAAAATGGCCGCTGCGCTAAACAAAGTTGCTACATTCTGGCTACATCAAGCAGAAATAGTATATTACACACCGAAGAAAGTAATTTTTGGCCGAAGTCAACAAACATGTGATCTGAGGCTTTCTTATTTACTTCCCGAGGAGTGTATGCTATTTTTTTGCTCGACGAAGGCAGAAAGTGGCAACTTTGTTTAGCGCAGCGGGCCGAAAGTTGACGCTTTCTGCCCGTTCAGCAAAAAAAGGCATTTTGTAAGATACCGAGCAAAATGTGTAGCAAAAAATATTTCTGAAAATAATTCTGAAATTTGAGATTTCTCAAAATATACCGGTTCAAATCGCTCCAAATTGTATTCAAAATCTAAGTTTAATCAAGCCCTTTCGAATGGCACCAACCGCGATGAAATCCGTCGAGCCGTTCAAAAGTTATGAAGGTTTACACACGGCTACATACACACACACACACACACACACACACACACACACACACACACACACACACACACACACACACACACACACACACACACACACACACACACACACACACATACAGACATACGGACATCACCGCGGAAACATTCGGGGAGGCTTCCTAGGACCTCAAAACGTCAACATCCGTTGAAAACTCGATTTTCGAAAAACGGGGTAAAACTAATAACTTCCCGACTTTTGGAAATTTTCAATTTTCTTGGCGGGAAGTTAGAAAAAATACTGCGCTCATAGTTAACATTTTTTCATATATTTTACTTATTCGAAAATTCCCTTCTCATTTTAAAATTTATTTTAATTTTTTATTATAATTTTAAATTCTTTTTACTCGTTTTACTGTCAACTTTTTTTTTTATTTGACATTTGCGTTAGAGGCTATATTTTGCATGTAAACAATTTGACTTGTTTACGTTTGTCATTTTTTTTCGATTATTTTATTCAAGCGTGTTTTTTTTCGCTTAATTTACGTGCAATTGTTGGCCCTAACTTCCAGGCCCTGATGATCAGTTACAGGCCAAAGATCTTCTGCATTCATTTTTTTGAGGAAATTCTTGAATTTAGTCACCCAGTTTAGCTCTTCTTGGCATGCTGGACTATTTACAAGTTCATCTAGTCTCTTGATGCAGATTTTAGGCAGGTAAGAGTCATCAGCTGCCAATATTTTTGTTAACCAGTTCCACCTTAAGTCCATCACCTTGTATTCTATAGGAATCAGATCGAGTTCGAGTCGTATTGCCCAGCTAGCCGTACATCTAGGTAGATGTAGCAATTTCTTGAAGAAATCTGCCGCTACTCTTTCAAGATGGTTTCGGTGGTCAAGACCCCACGTTGGTATTGCATAGAGAAGGGTCGATTGGACCATGCTTTCATAGAGTTTGATGCTGGCTTGTATCGAGTTTGAGCCAGATCTATTTATGATAGCGAGGGTAGAGTTCGATGCCAGTAATGCTTTTTTAATAGAGAAGTCAGCTGTTAATTGTCCGAGGGTTGTTGCTGTGAGGTGTACGCCTAAGTATCTAAATGATTTAGCTAATTCAATTGGTTTACCTTCGTATGAGCGCATACACTCTTTCATTGTTTTAGGTTTCCCCTTCGATTTATAGATCATGAGCTTGGTCCTCAAGCACCTTGTTAAATAGTTTTAGTAGGTAGTCATGCCAGTTGTCTGGTAGAGATTTGAAGATCTCATTAGGGATTCCATCTGGTCCTGTGGCCTTGTTGTTTTTAAGGTTGGTGATCGCTTTTTGCAGTTCAGCGCTCGAGATTACCGCATCAAGCATTGGTTCTTCGTTGCGAAAGTCGAATTGTAGGATGTACTTTCTTGGAGGATATATTTGTCTGTAAAAATTATTCCAGCATTCTATTGTAGGTGTTTTGTTTGGATTTGTGCGCGGCTTTAGACTTCTTACTGTTTTCCAAAAATCAACTGGATTTTTCACATTATTGAATTTTTTAACTATTGTCTCTTGTTCATTTTTCTTTTTAAATATTAGTTGGTTTTTATAGTGTTTCTTAGCTTTGAGGTAATGTGATCTCCATGGTTCTTCAAAATTGTGCGTGTAGCACAGTTTTAAAAGTGAATTGCATTCTTTCTTGAGGTATTTAGATTCATTATCAAACCGTTGCTGTCCTTTCGGTATTGTTATCTTATTGCTTCTCTTACTAAGTAGGCTTGCAGTTTCAGCAGCTTCGTAGATTGCGTCACAGAAGTTATCATAGAGTTGGCTTACTGTATTCAGTGTGTTGCTGGCATTTTGTCTGAATGAGTGTGCTAGCTCAAGATAAAAGGTTTGCTTGCTTTTTAGTGGTTGATCTTTCCATTTGATAGTCAGCGTCGCAATTGTGCTGTGTGAAGAATCATCTGGTTGGGTTACGAGTGCTTCAGCAAGACTAAGCAGTACTGGTTGGTGATCAGATTCAGTAGCTACTTTTATTACTTCTAAGTTTGTCACTAGCTCTAGCCTATCAGTTTTTATCCAGATTAAGTCAATCACACTTGAGCCATTTCCATTGTTGAAGGTAAAATTTGCTGGCTTATCATTTGGGCTTCGGCCGTTAAGTAGAATAAACCCATTCTTTTCCATGAAACAAGTGAGAAGTTTTCCTCTTTCGTTGGTTACTATGTCCATGCTTTCATGCTGATGATCAAGTACTGAAATCTCAGTTATTTCCTTAGGGAGTTCCTGCAAACGTCCAACTCTTGCGTTGAAGTCACCTCCTATAATGATTAAGTCATAGTAATTTACACTTTCATCATCAAGGATTTTTTGCAAACCTTTCAGGTTTTCCTTGATATCAGATGTTGGCTTTAGGTAAATATTTCCAATTAGGATACTTAGCTTATTTATTATGGCTTTTGTGAAGATCCATTCATATTTTGCTTCAAGCGTTTGAAGATGTGTAGCCTTGGCTGCTGTTAGAAGACCTCCACTCGGTCGACCACTTGTCGTTGCCTTACTTGCATTTGCCCATATACACTTATAACCAGTTAAGCAGGAATTTTGATTTTGAGGAGGGGATGTAAACCAGGTTTCACATGCACATATTATAGAATCGCTGTTTTTGAAGTTAAAGGAGGAAAGATTTTTGAATCCATGCAGATTCCAGAAAATTAGATTGATACTGCTTACACTATTTAGTTTTTTGGACTGCGTACGGGTCTTTGCTTCTCTTTAGCATCAAGAGCTGTTTGAAGGGCTTTCAGAATAGGTTTCTCCGGGGCCGGTATCAAGTCTGCAACTTCTTCCTTCTGAACCACCACTTGTTGTCAATAAGGAGTTTAGAGCTGTAGATTTTTACTTTTGCACCTTCTTGTTTCTTGCTTCTCGCTATATCTCTTATCTTTTTGGCAATTTGTGCTTCTTTAGGTGTAAGGTCTGCTTCAATGTAGATGCTTGTATTTTTAAGCGCAGTGAATTTGTTTTTGAGTATGTAGTACTTAGTTTCTGGTAAATTAAGCTTAACTTTTACTACGTTGTGGTTTTGGCCTAAAGTAAAAGCTTCTAGCGCAGCATTGCGGAGTTTGAAATGTGTCTCCATGAAGTTGTTTATCTGGCTCAGCAGGTTGTCTCTTTGGAGATTCAGGCCTTTAATAATTATATTACTTTTTCTCTGGAGCTGCTCATTTTTTTCAGCTAGACTGTCTAGATAGTCCAATCTTTGCTTCATTTCATGCAACGAACTCAGGCCTTTATCTGACGTGAGCATCGTATTTAGTTTCACCTTGGCATCTTCGACTACCTTGGCTATAGTATCTTCTCTTGTTGTAGCAAGCTGTTTTTTTAGTGCTTCTACATCTGATGTTAGGGTGGTGAATTTTTTGTCCCATTTTTCACTGTTTTCTTCCACTTGTTTTTTAAGATCACCTATTGCATTCATAGTTTTTTCATTCCCTTCCTCTATTGCTTTCAGAATCTTTTCCATCTCATCGTCTTGTAGTTTCTCTTCCTTTTTACTATCAGTAGTCCCAGCCGTATTCCCAGTTGCTTGACGTTTAGTCAGAGTAGAAGGCTCTGTCACTTGTTGTTCTTGCTCTGAGTCTTCTATTTCAGTATAACTTCTCTTCTTGTTTAGACATTCACTGATACTATTAAGATTTGGTGAATTCTCGCGGTATTTAGTCCAGCTGTCAGCTACCGTTGGTTTGCCTGGTCCGCCTTTAGTTTTGTCTATGTTATCACTTGTGCTTAGTTTGTTGGCTGGGGAGTAAGGAAGTTGCCTGGTAGATGTCGAAGCCAGCGAGGGACTTGTAGTAGGTTTACCTCCCTGCTGGTATATCTCACCTGTGTTGTTATTCTGTGACGACGCTGGCATTACTTAACCTCTACACTGCCGCTACTGACTTTTATTTATTAGGAATTAGCGGATTCTTTTTCTAAAGCTTGAATTCCTTTATCAATCACTTTACTAGGACTAACAGAGCTATTTTAGTATTTACACTATTTTAAAAAGTAGACTTTATCACTTTATATTTGCAAAAACTTGGAGCACAACAAATTTGCGTGCGCTTGCTTTCAAGTCACATGACTACCCCCAAATCATCTTTATAAATTATTTGCATTAATTACATTACATTATATTAACGTTTGTTATAAAATACCAAATTCTATCACAGCTCATTATTATCTTTAAAATTTTTAAATATTGAAACGTTAATTTATTTAGTGAATTGAATTATTATCATGCATTACAGCTACAGAATCATAAAAAGTGTGAAAAGAAAATTGCTATTTTTGCTGTTTATTTTAAATAAATATTTGTTAACTGTTAACAAATATTTATTAACATTTAATAAATCGTATTTAATAAATAATTTACTAACTTTTAATTAATGTTTATTAAATCTTATGATGAACAGTTAATAAAGCTTATTAAATAAAAACAAATCCTTCTATGAGTGTAGTTTTGGTGGTAACACATTAGTTTAATTGCTTAACACGCCAAAAATTATAGCGGGAACCGCTAGTACCATTGCGTCATCAGCAATGTAGTATGGGTCTCAGGACCATACTGTCTTGCCAAGCCTGCTATGCATACGTGTAAAAAATACAATAGCGCCATTACTATACTACATAGTAAATAACGCCATACTTATGGGACTCGTTACAATATTGAATTGCAATATTTCACATACTATTTTAGTATCGGTCTGGAGACCATACTAACATTGTGTTAAACGCCATCCATTTTTCTTCGTGTATGTAACAAGTCTTGGTTTGCCAGTTTTGAACCAAGACCTAGCCAATGTCTATGTAACGAGTCTTAGTTTGCCAGCCTTGGTTCAAGAGTTAACCAATATTCAATTAACATAAAATATTAAAAGTATACAGAACGATGTACAAATTCTAAAGTCATATAAGGACTTGACTTTTGTATTTTTTTAAATTATTAAACATTCGTAAAAAATAGTTAATTTTTAACACACACACACACACACACACACACGGAGGGTAGCGTTGTTCGCGTCTGTAGGTTCTGCTTTTACACCCTACACGTGCTCTCCGGGTAGTGCCAAATGAACAACATCAACAACAATATGGAAATGTCACAAAACTTTCAAACATTCTATACAGTATAGGGGTTGGATACCTCAGTGCCGGCGAGGGATGGCGTGCAAACAGGCCTGAACTCGTCGTTATCAAGCGACCGTTCAGGACAGCTGAGCAACGTTCCTCCAAAAAGTGAAAAACTTTTTGCTCCTGTCACTAATCAAACCTACCGAGGAAGAATTAACTCTGTACCATCCGTCACCGGCCAACAGTCATCAATGGAGAGGCTCGGCAGCAAGATTGAAGAGTTAGCCGACTTCATAAAAGACAAGAAGAATCTCCATCATGAGATCAGAAAATTGGTTACGTCTATCAGTACGGCATATAGGTTGGCCGACAAATCACCAACGACGTCGGCGTCAACGACTCAAACATCTCCGAGTCTGAGCAAAAAACAACCACCTCTGGTCACTCCTAAGAAATTACCACAGCAAGGAAAGGGCAACAACAAGAAGAGGCCGCTGTCCACGCCCAGCCCTCCCTCAGAAATTGACGAGCCAGCACAGAAAAAGACAGCCTGGGATGATACCTGGACCAAAGTGACTCGGCAAAACAAGAAAAAGGAAGAACAGGAGCCAGCGGCTCAATCTGCTACAGCCCAAAACCAGCCAAGCAATGGTGGCTCCAAGAAACCGAGGAGGAAGAAGACAAGAATTAAAGCTGCGCTTGTCCAACCAGCTGAAGGGCGAACATACGCCGATCTCCTCTAGAAAATCAAGGCCAAGGTAAGCCCTGTTGAGACGGGCGTAGATATAAAGTCTATTAAAAAGACGAAACACGGAGGCGTTCTCCTTGAAATGGCTCGAAAGACCAAAGACAGCAAGGCTTTCACCGATGCAGTAAAGTCAGCCACTGCAAATATCGGCACGGTCAAGACGCTAACACCAACAACAACGATCGAGATCCTCGACTTGGATGAAATCTCTACCGAGAGCGAAGTCCGTGAAGCACTCAAACGTGAGTTCACTGACAACCTGGAGGTCAAACGGGTAAATTTGACAAAACCTACATCACGAGGCAATCGGGCAGCCTTCTGCGAAGTAGACGAGGCCAGTGCGATTAAGGCCCGTATAATGATCGGTTGGGTGAACTGTCGTATACGCCCAGTTGCAAAAGTAACACGCTGTTTTAATTTTCTTGGTTTTGGACACCAAACACGTCAGTGTGCGGGACCAGACAGAAGCAGGTGCTGCTACAAATATGGCAGAGAAAACCACAAGGCCGTAAACTGCACGGAGAAGCCAAAATGCTTCCTTTGTGCTCCGGACAAAGATGCCCAGGATGGTCTATGCCATATTTCTGGCACTGGAGCACTTGCTCAAGCCACGAGAGGGCAGAAATGACACGCATACTACAAGGCAACCTGAATAGGAGCGCCTTGGCGCAAAACCTGCTGCGCCAGCGTGTCTTTGAAGATAAAATCGACGTCTGCTTTATTTGCGAGCAATATTTAAACATCGAAGGTAAAACATGGTTCGCAGATGAAATTGGCACGGCAACAATTTGGATTGTGAACACAAAGAACGTTACCGTCAACAATAGCGGAAGTGGAGCAGGTTTTGTCTGGCTTCAAACCCCCACAACCTACTTCATGAGTGTCTATCTCTCACCTAACGAAGGGATTAGTGTGTTCCGACAGAAACTGGCAAATATAGAAGATGCGGTCACTAAGTTCGACGGCGAAGTCACCGTAGCCGGAGACTTTAACGCTAAATCGGCTGAGTGGGGCGCTGCTTTCTCCGACACCAGAGGTAACGAGGTCGCTGACGTCGCGGCTAGACTTGACCTCATAGTGCGGATCACCGGGAGCACCACGATCTTTAGAAGACCGGGGTACCAGGAATCCATCCTCGATATTTCGTTGGCGACTCCAAGGACTGCCAACATGATCGAAGACTGGACTGTATCCGAAGAATACAGTGGCAGTGATCACCAGTTCGTGACATTCAACGTTGGATTGGCATCTGCTCCGGATTCACAACGCGACCTTTCTAAGTGGAAGTGGAATGCCAAGAGGCTTGATCCAGAGGCATTGCGAGCTTCACTTGCATGAAGCTAGTCTATCCTTCAGAACAACCCGACTCTATGTGACGTCTCTATGCCGCGGCTGAGAAATCAGAGTTTCCACAGGCTGGCGTACTGGTGGTCAGCAGACATAGCAGAACTTCGCAAAATATGCCATCAGCTACGTCGCCGCGCAACGAGAGCCGCGAAACGCTCCCCAAGCCAGGACTTGTATTCAAAAGAGTACAAGCAGGCCAAAAAGACGCTAAACCGAGCCATCAAAGCAAGATAAGCGATGTTAGGGAAAGAGATCTGCAACAATCTCGACAAGGACATCTGGGGTAAAGCCTACCAAATTGTCACCAAACGACTTGGAAAGGCTTCACCAGAAGCGCCGAAGTCTCCTGCCTTAATGGACAGCATTGTAGCGGAGCTTTTCTCCAAATACCTGCCGCGGGAGAAGAAACACTACACAAAAAACAGAGAAGTAACACCCTTCACAACTAAGGAACTACAAGACGCGGCCAAGTCACTCAAAACTGGAAAAGCACCTGGACCTGATGGCATCCCGGCAACGGTGATCAAGATTGTAGCCCTGTACGCTAGACATTGCTGGAAAACTGCTCGAGAAGCTCATACAAGGGAGAGTCCGCCACGACATAGGCCGTGCTGGAGGGTTTGCCACCAACCAGCATGGCTTCCGGAAAGGTCGTTCGACAGTCGGAGCGATTGAGAAAGTCATAAAGACAGTAACAAAAGCATGGTCGGGCAGCCTCAAAGCTCGTAAAGTATGCCTTCTCCTCACGCTAGATGTCAAAAACGTATTTAATAGCGCATACTGGGGAGACATTTTAGACGCTCTGGAGCACAAGTTTGACGTGGAGCCAGAGAACCTGGCACTAGTCGACAACGGCTCCGTGCTTTTATTTATCCGTCACAATTTCTCAAGACAAAAATTTCTCATCAAATATTTCTCAAACAAAAATTTATCATATGCAAAAAATTCTCACTCAAAAATTTCTCGATTAAAAAAATTCTCAACGAACAAAAAATTATCATTCAAAAATTTCTCAATGTATAGTTTTATAACATTTTAATACATTAGACCAACAATTAATTTTAACATAAATTTATGTTATTAAAATGGGGGGCTCCGCCCCCAACTCCCGCAGGGGCGTCGCCCCTGGACCCCAACAATTTTAAAGTAAAATAATAAAAACAATAAAAATTAATAGTCATTAAAATGGGGAGCTCCACCCCTTAACCCCCGCCGGGGCTTCGCCCCTGGACCCCAACGATTTTAGAGTAATATAATAGAAACAATAAGCTTGTTACCGTGTTGTGCCCTTTTATCATGATTGTCGTGTGTGTTTATTTGATATTAGACAAACACAAGCTTGTGATCGTGTTGTGCCCTTTTATCATGGTTGTTGTGCGTGTTTTTAATTTTGTATGAGAAATTTTTGTCCTGATGAATTATTATGAATCAATAAAGACACAGAGCCATATTGAAAGAAATTTTTGTATAAGAAAATAATACCGAATAAATTTTGACATTGAGAAATAATGCCTTTAAGAAAATATTGTACAAGATTATTGCTGAGAATTTATGTCGCGAGAAATTTTTGCGTGAGAAAAAAGAGACGGTCACCGTCGACAACTACCTTGACGATAGAAAGCTAATAGTGGAAACTACTGAAGGCCCATAAGAATACGCCATAACGGCTGGCGTGCCGCAAGGCTCAATAATGGGGCCCGATCTATGGAATGCAGACTACGACAAACTTCTTGAAATCCCGTTGCCAGAGCAAGTAGAGCTAACAGGCTTTGCAGACGACGTTGCGGCCACTATAGTGGTGGACAGTGTAGAAGAGGCCGAACTGCTAGTTCGGGAAGCCATTGACGCCGTCGAGACTTGGCTTGATAAGCATCACCTGGAACTCGCCAAACAGAAAACCGAGATGGTCGTTTTGACACGTCAAAAATGGTTCCTAGAAACCATTCGCTGTGGACATGGGAGGAGCAACACTGGCGTCAACGAGGGCCCTGCGCTATCTAAGGATAATGATGGACGAGAAACTATCTTTCCGTGAACACCTCGACAGTGCATGCGCAAGAAAGCCAGCAAGACGGTGTCTAGCCTAGCACGAATTATGACCAACACCATGGGACCAAGAACAAAAAAGAGAAGAGTTCTTCTAGAAGCAGTCCACTCGGTACTGTTTTATGGAGCGGAGATATGGGCAGACATATTAAAGCAGAAGACCTACCGGCGAAAGATAGCAACAGTACAGCGGCGAGGCGCTCTCAGGGTTGCCTGCGCCTACCGCACAGTTTTCGAAGCGGCTGTATTGGTCATAGCGGGAGCTACGCCAATCAACCTACTCGCGTTTGAGAGAGCAAAACTCTATGACGCTAAAAACAGTGATGAAAACATGGAGGACGCAAGAACGAGGATAAAGGCGGAAACGCAGCAAGAGTGGCAGGACCGATGGACATCGGGAGAGACGGGCAGATGGACGGCGCGCCTGATCCTAAACATCAACGTCTGGCTTTCTCGGAAGCACGGGGACAAAATCTTCGATTTTCTTAGCGAGAAGTTAAAAATCTGAAAAACGATTGACCCGGCAGGCCATCCCTAGAACTTTCCGCTATGTACGAGTTCGAAACGCTCGATAAATTATCTATTTCAAAGTTTTGAACTCTTCGACCTCAAAAACACAACTTTTCTACTTTTTTGAGCTCAAAAATCTAGTGGTTGTTGGAGACATACATTTTTTAAAATTTCTAACCGCAATATCTTCTCATCGAATCAACTGTTTTTGATGAAATAAGTAGTATTCGATGCGGATTTTCAAGCACAAAAAGATTAATTATTACCTGCAAAATTCAATTATAAATTATAAAGTAATTAGTTTATATTTATTAAATATCCGTATTCCTAAACGTTCCCTTTTGGGAACCCTACCGTTTACATTTACTCAACGGGTAGGGATATTTATATTTGTAAATATAAAAATGACACACGTGAAGCATTGCAAGCAAATTAAACGAATAATTACATTTTTACACTATTCTTAATTCAAATTTATTAAAATTTATTTTCTACTTTTTAGTTTGGTTTTCTATAAAAAGCGTGTTTTTTTAGTTTCTTTAAATAATTATTTATTTTCAGTGTGCTCGATTCAGGCTAGTAGTAATGTACGAGACTAAAGATCTGAGGACCCAGGTTCGATTCCAGCACACGCCCAGGATTTTTTCGTTAAATACCAACCCTTAAATTACTTTCGGAACTCGCTTCGCTTGACCAATAGCAACGTACTCGGTTTTGTTGAGGATGTATTCATAACCTCAGATGAGTGTCATCACTTCAAGTTTACTACCAAAATACCTACCTTTGCGGATTTTTATCGAACAAAATTTTTTGTAATATCAACGGCGAAACTCGGATTTGAGAGAATATAAACAAAATTTATTAAAGTTCAAAGCAATTTTTAAGCGGATATAAAAATCTTGTTTACAAGAATCGACTTGTCACCAAGATTTTTAACTTCCCGCTAAGAAAATCGGAGATTTTCACAAATCGGGAAGTTATTGGTTGTACCCCGTTTTTCGAAAATCGAGTTTTCATCAGATCTCGACGTTTTGAGATCTTAGGAAGTAGGGCTTCACACGAGAGCGAGATTTTTCTCGTCTCGTCTCGTTCTCGTCTCGGAAAAGCGAGACGAGACGAGACGAGACGTTTTTGAAAATATTTTCGGTGATACCGACACCACATATAGCGCAACCCGAGAGTCTCGTTCTTGGTCTTGTAAAATTTTTTTTGTGAAGTTTTTATTAGAAAAATTAGAAAAGATCCACATAGAGAACTATAAATTTTACAAACTATAAAATCTGGAGACCATCGGTAAAAAAGTTTTTTGTAACTTAAAAAAAAAAAAATTAGGAAAACAGTTGACCCTGAAGGCCATCCCTGCAACTTCCCGCTAATTCCATACTTAGGCGCTTAAAATTGCACCAATGGCGTTTTTGAGCTCTTCGAGCTCAAAAATACAATTTGTGGGTTATTTTAAGCTCTCTAAGCACAAAGAGATTGTTTTCCTATGCTTTTGAGCTCTTCGAGCTCAAAAGTCTGATAGGGATTTGATGACACTATTTTTTGAATTTTTAAACCGCAATAACTTTTAAATGAATAAACCAATTTTCACGCGGTTGGCAGCATTTGACGCAGTTTTTTAAGCCTCATAAAGAATCTCAAATTTTGAATTGATCGCGCTAGGAATTTTGGAGTTATTCCGAAATAACACTTTTTTCGGTTTTCTTTCGTTCACGATATCTCTCGAACGAATCAACCGATTTTGACCCGACTGGTGGCGATCGACGTGGTTTTTTGAGGTTAAGAGCTGATTAGTTTTTGGAATTGAACTATTAAGCCGTTTAAAAGTTATTCCAAAAAAACCACATTTGAAAAAATTTTTTTTTTCAGTTTTTTGAAGATTTCTCAAAATCTATTGATTTGAATCGGTCAAAATAGTTTTCAAAATCTAAGTTTGGTCAAGCCCTTTCGAATGGCACCAACCGCGATGAAATCGGTCAAGCCGTTCAAAAGTTATAAGCGGTTCACATACTTTCACACACACACACACACACACACACACACACACACACACACACACACACGGACAAGAGGGACACAAGATTGCTGAATGCAAAAACCCAGCGAAATGTGTATTATGCGCGGATCAAAGTGCGGAGAACTCGGCTCATCATGCCGGCGCATCCAGGTGCCCAGTATTTAAAGAGGCACTCCAGAAGATAACAAACAAACAGACATGAAGATATTGCAGCTAAACCTAAACCATTGCGAAGCTGCACATGATCTGCTTATGCAAACAGCAAGAGAACTAGAGTTAGACTTAGTAATGATAGCAGAGCCATATAGATACCTGAATACCCAGCCTTGGGAATCTGACAGCACCACCAAGGCTGTCATCTGGTCTTGTGGTAAGCATCCCTTCCAGAGTGTAGTTAACAATGATAATGCCGGCTTTGTAGCAGCAACAGTTAACGGCATCCGTTTCTACAGCTGTTATGCACCACCTAGCCTATCCATTGTTGAATTCACTGAATTCTTGGACAAACTGACCGAGGACGCCAAGCAGCATTATCCGGTCGCGATTGCCGGTGACTTCAACTCCTGGGCAGTAGACTGGGGCAGCAAGCAGACAAATGCGCGAGGAAAAGCACTCCTCGAAGCTTTCTCTACACTAGATGTAGTCCAGCTCAACAGTGGTGATACGCCAACCTATACTAAAGGGGAAGCAAGCTCTATTGTAGATCTCACTTTCGTCAGCAGCAGCCTCATCAGTGGGAAATACGACTGGAAGGTGATGGATATCTACACAGCCAGCGACCACAAGGCAATTCTCTGGGAAATATTACATGACCGGAATACAAGAAGACCAATCAAGTCACTCAATACCATTGGATGGAAAGTGAAGTCTTTTGACACAAGCACATTGATAATAGCCCTGAATAGTGAACCGATTACTACTGGACCCGCAGAAGAAATGACCAAGGACCTGATGAAAAGAGTTGTCCAGGCCTGTGACGCAAGTATGGTCCGGAAATGCAGCATAAGCCAACGCCCGGCAGTACACTGGTGGAACGACCACATCAGCGTTCTTCGGAAAGAGTGTCTAAAGAAAAGGAGAATATCCCAGCGTGGCTATCGACGACCTAACTCTGCGGAGCTGGTCGCAGAGTACAAAAAAGCCCGTCGATTACTGAACAAAGCCATCAAGGATAGTAAGAGGCAATGCTGGAAAGAGCTCATCAACGAGGTGGACAAAGACCTGTGGGGTAGGCCGTACAAGGTGGTCATGAATCACCTAAAAGTCAAACAAATGCCGGCACCCACATGCCCACAACTTCTGCAGAGAATCGTTACCGCGCTGTTTCCGCAGCAACGCGAGCTTCACTACCAGCTAGCTCAAGGAGAACTGGAGGACATTCCAACTGTCACGGAAGAAGAACTGACGGAGGCTTGCAACCGCGTAGGGAATAATAAAGCACCGGGATTAGACGGAATCCCTAACATTGCCTTAAAAACAGCTATAAAGGCAGCACCGGCATTATTCCTGGATGTTTACAACACCTGCCTCAAGGAAGGGATTTTTCCTCGAAAGTGGAAACAGCAACGGTTAGTGCTGCTTCCTAAAGGGAAAAAGCCACCGGATGAACCGTCATCTTACCGCCCACTTTGCATGCTAGATACAGCGGGTAAGATATTCGAACGCATAATTCACCAGAGAATTGAAGCAGTAGTCGACCCACTCCTGGCAGACAATCAGTATGGATTCCGGAAAGGACGATCAACCCTGGACGCAATCAAACTGGTTGTTGATACGGCCAAGGAAGCAATCGCAGGAACCAGATGGAAGGGTGGAACGAAGAAGTATTGCCTGGTGGCGACCCTAGACATCAGAAATGCCTTCAACTCCGCCAATTGGGAATGCATCATGCAGGCCCTCCAAGAGAAGAATGTACCAGAATACCTTCTTAAGATCGTAGCAAGCTACTTTGAAAACAGGGTCCTGAAGTATGACACGAAGAACGGTCCAAGGGAGTATGCTATTTCTGGAGGTGTACCACAAGGTTCAGTTCTAGGCCCGCTCCTGTGGAATATTATGTATGACGGCCTATTAAGACTAACTCTGCCAAGAAACGTCAAACTCGTAGCATATGCAGACGACGTAGCCGTAGTGATCGTTGCCAAACATCTTGACAAGATAAACCATGTGTTCGATCTCACTTTCGAGCGCGTTAACCGGTGGATGGACGCAGTGAACCTGCAACTGGCGCAACACAAAACTGAGGCAGTGCTTATTACCAGCAGGAAAGTGGTAGAGACAATTAAGCTGAAAGTCGCCGAACAAGAAATCACATCACAACCTTATATTCGATATTTAGGAGTGATGCTTGATGCCCGACTCAACTTTAAGCAGCAGGTAGAACACGTCAGTGCCAAGGCGTCAGCAGTGGGAACAAGTCTAGCACGACTGATGCCGAACATCGGAGGGCCAAAGCAGAGCAGAAGGGTACTGTTATCATCTGTAGTCACATCGGTGCTTACATATGGTATATCTATTTGGACCAACGCTCTCGAGATGCAAGAATCATGGAGGAAGGCTGGACCAGTATACCGACGGTGTGCCTTAAGAGTCGCCAGCGCCTTCCGCACAATATCCGAGGAAGCAGTGTGCGTTATTTCCGGAACTCTGCCTCTCAGAGTCCTCGCTGAGGAAAGACGGAACCTTTATCATCGTAAAAGGTCAACTACACTAAGCGCTGAAGAGCTCAGAACTGAAGAACGGCAAAACAGCTTCGACCGATGGCAGCTCCAGTGGGACGCTGCAGAAAAAGGAAGATGGACGTATCGTCTTATACCGAGGATCGACGACTGGCTGAACCGGAGTCATGGAGAGGTTAACTACTACCTTACGCAGATGTTGTCAGGACACGGCTGCTTCCGAGCCTATCTTCACCGCTTTAAGCACGACGATTCTCCGGAGTGCCCATCCTGCCCAGGTGTCGCTGAAGACGTGGAGCACGTGATCTTTGCATGTCCTCGTTTTAACCAACAGCGCGATGAATTAGAGAAGATTCTAAAAAAGAGAATTCAACCGGAGACAATAGTAGAAGAAATGCTGTCATCAGAAGCTGTCTGGAACGCCACGAGCACCTTTGCCACTGAAGTGCTTACAGAGTTGCGGTCCATCGAGAGAAAAAGAGCAGAAAACAGAAACTAGAAGGGAGATAGAAATAAAAAACATCTTAGCCACCAGAAGGAAGAGCGGCAGCTAATTCCTCCCCTCGCGAAGAAATGCCTTACGGCGGTACCATGGGGGATCAGAGGATAGAAGAGAAAGGGGTTTAGGGTTTAGTGGGTAGGGGCGTTAGTGTCGAGTTAGTATGACGCTGCGTCGAGTCGCCACATATCCAGGCCAAACAGCTATGCCTAGAATCCGTAAAAAGGATTCCCCCCTACAAAACACACACACACACACACACACACACACACACACACACACATACAGACGCCGTGACAACCTCGCGGGGATAGTCAGGGAAGCTTTCTGTGACCTTCAAACGTTGATATCTGATGAAAACTCGGTTTTTGCAAAACGGGGTGAAAACAATAACTTCCCGATTTTTGAAAATCTTCGATTTTCGTAGCGGGAAGTTAAAAAAACTCAAAGTTGAAACTCTAATTTTTGAAGTATACGTATTAATATTTATATTCTATATCGTAGTTTGTCAATACAAAACATCATGGCATCCTTAGCCGAGTATGATTTTTTCATATTTTTACTTCAACTTCTTCTCTTCTAATAGTTACTTATCAGTATCACTTATTATAACTACTTATTTTTGCAGATTTTTACATTTTAGGTTTGAATGATTCCTTTTAAAAGATCAATGGGTTCACTTATATTTTCGCTTGTGTATGTGTCTACAAGCTAGAGAGTTAGATGTGTGTACTATTGAAGGGTTTTTTTTGCTCGAAATTTTCTACCTTGAAGATCCTCTTGTTTACTGCAGACACACTGATAGAAGGATTTATTTGTACCAAAAAATATTTGTTAATAGTTAACAAATCATTTATTAGAGACCACTTTTTAGTATTAAACAAATATTTCTTACAAGGGGAGGATACGACCTTGGGGAAACGGATTTGGATAATCTTTGACGCAGTGATAGTACACCATGTGGGTATACTACCTCTGAAATACTAAAGTGCAATACTCAAAAATGGCTGAGAAAAACGCACTTAAAGTTTACTCAGCACTATAATATATTAATAGGTAAATAATTGATACATTAAATTATTCTTTAATAAAATATTTTTTTATTTTCAACTTCATTTCTATAAATTATCTACGGTGTATATCATGAGATATTTATAATTCAGGAATAATTCTTATAACTCTCATATTCATTATAAGTTTAACTGAAAAATATATACCTGCGCCAGACAATAAGAAGGGTCGAATATGGTATGAGGGTACAATAATTCTTGTCCTCGAGTTATTGTAAACTGTACATCGATTCGAGCTCTGTTGGCCCACCGGAAGAATAGTCATGTTGTTGTCCTTGAACCTATGTTAGTCCCACCACTTTTTCAGAAGCTTGACTATAGCAGTTAGTTTCTGAATTTCGACACGAACAGACGTATTTGTGCAGTGAAATTTACTTTAAAAATTGTTTTATAATTTATAAAATGTCATCAAGCGAAGCCAGTTCTTCTCATGGAGATGAAAACACTCCTGATACATCCTTACATAGTGATTTATCGAAGCAACGGCTAAAAGATGGAGTAGTGTATTATGAAGGTTTACTTCTTGAAAGTGATTTAATTGCAAAAACATCTTCTGACACTCTATCTGAAGATGCTATGTTGATTGGTAGAGAATTATATGATAATACGTTAGATATGTTAAATAAAAAGAAGTTCGTAAGCGATCAAGAATTGATTCATGCTCAAGAAGAATGCCCAGACGGAAATTTTGAAGCAGTAGAAGATAATTCAGTTGATGACTATGTTCCAGATGAAAAAAAAAAAAAACAAAAAATGATGGATTATATTCCTCTGGAATATAAAATTAAAGTTTTAAACATAGCAAAAGCTCACCCTTCATGGAAACTAGACATTACAAAAAAATGGATGTAGTCATTTGAAGAGAATGGATCATTTGAAAGTATGGGAAAAAGATGTTGAACATGGTGGAACTAAATTTGATAAATATCATGTGATTGATTTTTGGACGTATGACCGCTTCGTCGAGGCAAGACAAAATTATCAACAAGTGACTACACGAAATTTGCAGCAATGGGCTTTAGCTGCAGCCAGCCAGTTTCCTAATCTTCAATTTACAGCGTCCGAACCATGGGTAAAAAAATTTAAACAAAGACACAACATTCGTCAACGCAAAATTAAAAAATTTGTAACAGGCAAAGAAGTTCACACCATGCCAGAAATTATCGCCTCTGCAGAAATGTTTCGCATTCAAACAAAACAATTGATATCTAACTTCGATAGTGACTTCGTTATTAATACAGATCAAACAGGTATATAAATTTTCTAACGGTAAACTAATTATTTTTTATTCCATTATTAAATTTAATCGAAGTTAATCATTAGATTTTTTAAAATTCATATTTTCAGGATGTCAATACCAATCAATGTTTAATAGGACACTGACGGAAAAAGGAAGCAAAACAGTGTTTGCAAAAGTACAAGACATGACCAAGGTGTCACACTCATATACTGCACAATATAGCATAACATTATCTGGAAAATTACTACCACATGTTTTTATTTGTTTGCAAGAGCCTACAGGTGATTTTGGGCCAAGAATAAAGAAAAACGTAGAAGAATATTTAAAAAAATACAAAAATGTTATTGTCACATCATCAAAATCAGGAAAACTGACAACTACTCTCTATAAAAATTTTCTAGAGAAATGTTTAATGCCATATGTTCAAAAAAATAAATTTCTTTTAATTATTGACTCGTGGACAGGACAAGTGAAGCCAGAATTATATGATGAAATATTTCAGGATGATAAAAAAATGCCTACATGCACATTTAAAGTTATACCTCCAAAATGTACTCCGTTAGTTCAACCATGTGATGTCTATTTCTATAGACAAGTGAAAAATTTTATCAAACGATTTCAAAGTACCGCTGAACTTCTAGACAAGAATTATGAAATTCATTCCCGAGAGGATTGCATAAAAATTCATTCGATTATTCATCACCAATTGTCAGCGCCAATATTTCGAGACATGATGGAATATGCCTGTTTCGCCAGCGGGCTTTGTGACACAAGAAATTTTTTTACTAATGTCAATGATGGGTGTTTCTCATTAGACCGTTTAAAAATACCGTTTCATTGTAAAAAAGCAGCATTTATTTGTTGTTCTTGGTGTAGAAAAACTTTTTGTTTTGAATGTTTTTATCATAAGTATCACTCAGGATCATGTAATAATATCTCATAATAAGTAATTATAAAATATTGCTTTAATTATTAAAAAAATGTATAATTTTCCATTTAATTTTCGACTTATTATTTGCTTGTACCACCGCAGATAATTTATAGAAATGAAGTTTAAAATTGAAAAATTTTTTATTAAAGAATAATTTAATGTATCAATTATTTACCTATTAATATATTATAGTGCTGGGTAAACTTTGAGTGCGTTTTTCTCAGCCATTTTTGAGTATTGCACTTTAGTATTTCAGAGGTAGTATACCCACATAGTGTACTACCACTACGTCAAAGATTATCAAAATCGGTTTCCCCAAGGTCGTATCCTCCCCTTGTTAGTATTTAAAATAATTTGTTTGTATTTAATAAATCTGATATTGATTTATTAAATATTAATAAATCATTTTAAATACTAGGAAATATTTATTAAGGACTAAAAAGTGGTTTCTAATAAACGATTTGTTAAATATTAACAATTATTTTCAACTATAAACAAATCCTTCTATCAGTGCATACAGTAAACTTTTCTTATATTTGACTTATCCTTTTTCAACACCTATATAAAACAATTAAATATAAAGAGTTTCCATTATAATCGCCAATATGTTATGTCGATATAATATTTCAAAAGAATATTAATTATTATAGTTGTTACAAATTTGCGATAATTAACGTTATATTTCAAGAAAAAATAGAATTTACAAGTATAAAAACTAATCTCATTATTAATTCAGTACTTAACGGACAACTTTTATTGGCACTAAATCTCGATGTTTTGAAAATTAAGTCTTTATTTGGACATCTGCAGATTTAATGGAGGAATTTTTTGTTTTTTCCTGTATTTTTTGTAGTAAAAAATATATGAACAATTTTTGTATACATCTGTGGGAGTATATATAATAGAATTGGTCGAACACTCAAGTATTTGGTAAAAATAGAAAATTCTTAACATTTAGAACTAAGCGAGACGAGACGATATAACTGGTACCGAGATGAGACCGAGACTCGAACGAGACTTAATTTTTTCAGAATTGACGAGACCGAGACGAGATTTTCGATACTCTCGCCTACTCTCGTCTCGTGTGAAGCCCTACTAGGAAGCTTCTCTGAATGTTTTTGCGATGATGTCCGTGTGTGTGTTCGTGTGTGTGTGTGTGTGTGTGTGTGTGTGTGTGTGTGTGTGTGTGTGTGTGTGTGTGTGTGTGTGTGTGTGTGTGTGTGTGTGTGTGTGTGTGTAACCCTTTTATAACTTTTGAACGGCTTGACCGATTTCATCGTGGTTGGTGTGATTCGAAAGGGTATGACTATACTTAGATTTTGAATAATCAGCTCTTGAGACCAAAAAACCACGTCGATCACTGCAAGCCCGGTCAAAATCAGTTGATTCGTTCGTGAGTTATCGTTGTCGAAAAAAAACCGAAAAAAGTGTTTTTTCGGAATTGCTTCGAAATTCCTGGCTCGATCGATTTTAACTTAGATTCTTCACGGAGCTTTAAAAATTGCATCGAATGCTGCCAACCGCGTAAAAATCGGTTCATTCATTCAAAAGTTATTGCCGTTTGAAAATTCAAAAAATTGTGTTTTATTAACTGCTATTAGAGTTTTGAATTCGGAGAGCTCAAAATGACACAAAAATCATATTTGTGAGCTCGAAGAGCTCAAAAACATAATGTGTAATTTTGAGCGCTTAAGTACAAAATGAGCGGCAAATTGCAGGGATGTCCTTTAGGGTCAACCGTCGTCCTAATTTTTAACTTCCCGCTAAGAAAATCGAAGATTTTCGAAAAATCGGGAAGTTATTGTTTTCACCCCATTTTGTAAAAAACGAGGTTTCAGCAGATCTCGACGTTTTGAAGCCCTAAGAAGCTTCCCTGACTATTTTTACGATGATTTCCGTACGTCTGTATGTGTGTGTGTGTGTGTGTATTTTTTTTTTTTTTGTTTTAAGGTGGGGGAATCCTTTTTACGGATTCTAGGCATAGTTGTTTGGCCTGGATATGTGGCGACTCGACGCAGTGTCATACTAAAACTCGACGCTAGCGCCCCTACCCACTAAACCCTAAACCCCTTTTCCTCTTTCCCCTAATTCCTCATGGAAACCGCCGTTAGGCATTACTTTGTGAGGGGAGGATCTAGCTACTGCTCTTTCTTCTGGTAGCTAAGGCAGGGGGTCCGCACTCGAGTGGAGGGAATTGTAATAGATTAGTTTCGGAATGAGGTATTTTAACCATGGTGGCGCAGCATGCGCCCTCGAAAATATGTACAATGTAGCCTCATCATAATATACCTTGTATATAGTCCATCAAATAAAGTTCCTTGACTGAAAAAATTCAGCTTCAAATTCATCGTTCAGCAGTATTTTTTTTTTTTTTCTTAATTATTATGTATCAACATTATTATTTACTTTTTTTAATAAATAAATTAATAATTCACAAAAATAAGCAAGTTATCCAGTCAAATAATATTGGCAATAGTGACTTATAAAATTCTCTAAAAGCAGTTTATATATATGTAACTGTCTTCAGTCACCGTTAAGCGCTCCAGCTATGTTGGTTACGCGTAAGACTTTTGTTTTGTATTCGTGGGTTCAAAACCCTTTATACGATATTTTTTTTTTTTTTATTTAAATTATTAAAATTATTTAAAAAAATAACAATTAAAATATTTCACTTTCAGAAAATTTGAAAAACTAAAAGTTAAAATTTTAGAAAAAAATTTTTTTAGTTTTAATTTAATTATTAAAAAAAAAAATTATTGAACGTCGGTAATTTTAGTATTAATTTTTAGTGTAAAAATAAAAATATCTAATAAGTTTATAACAATAAGTTAATTACTACACTACATAATAATAATAATAATAATAATATTGAATTAATAATAATAATAATAATAATAATGAAATTGAATTCTTTAAAGTAAATATAAATATATTAATTAATAATAATTATTTAATAATAATAAAATATATTTTGTTATTCTTATTTTTATATATTTGACATCTATATATGCTAAAAAATAAATATTTACATATACACATATAAATATTTACATATAAACAGTAAAATATACATATTTATATACATAATATTTCTATTTACAAATCCTATATACATTTATACAAACAATAACAAAATAAATAAAAAATTTCAGAAATATTTTTTTATTATAATTAATTTAATATTAGAATTCGAAAAATAATTAGATGTCTGTTTATTTCAGTACTATAATTTTATTTAATCCCGCTCTTAATTATTAATTCATTTAATAAAAAAAAATATTTTTCTTAATTTATTCGCAAATAATAGTAGCTACTAACTCAAACACATAAATAGGCACACAATCTTTTATTATATTTATATACAAATACTTGGCGATTATGTTAAAATGTCTAATCGGCTATAGATTTGGACTTTTCTCCTACACATATATTAATATGCATACATGCATACTCACCCGCCGCGCTGCTTGCGATCGTAATTTGTTCGATTCCCAAACAATAGAAAACTCCGATTGAATCCGCGTCAACGCAACCTTACTTATTTACAATCTCTTTTATTTATAATTTAATATTATTGTTGGCAATTATTTTATATAATTAAATTATATAAAATGCCGTGGAAGTGTGCTGTGTTAGGATGTTCATCCGGAAAAAATGACCAGAGTCATTATTTTCCGAAGGATGAGATCCGTGCATTGACATGGAGGGAGATGATTAAGTGCGAGCATCATTTATATGATGTTTCATCTGAAAATCTTTTTCAGCGATTCAGAATATTTTTATCCAAATGCAGTTTGAAAACACTGGAAAAAATCCACGGGTAAAGCTTACGATTATTTTAATTATATAAATTCTTATACAGAAAGAAAAAAATCTTGACTCAAAGGTAAATTTTCTTGCTGCAAAATAATTTCGGTTTGCCTCAAAATTTTTTTGAAGTAAGAAATTTTTTTTTTCTGTATATATAGATTGTTTCTCGTAAAATTTTACATTAACTTATCTCTTTTACTATTTTAGGCTAGACGTTTTTCAACACCGCAGAAGCTGTTGTCATTGATCATACACGAACGGTCTCCAACGGCTTATAAGCTATTGTCTGATCTGTTTGTTCTTCCTAGTCCTGGAACTTTGAAAAAAGTTCTTGACAGGATGAACTTCGATACAGGAATAGCTCCAGTTATTGCACGTCACCTACGTAATGAAGGTGAACGTCTGGCATCTTCATTGGATAGATATGTGACAATAATTTGGGATGAAGCTGCAACGGCACCGCATTTGCATTACGATCATTCAAAAGATAAAATTTTTGGATTCGAAGATTTTGGATACAAGAGGACAATTAAATTTGCCGATCATGTCATTGTGGTTGCTGCTCATTCGGCAAATCGTGATGATTGGTTTGTCCCTATCTATCATGGGTTTTGTGAAGGTCAAACTAATCCACCCGAATTAATTAGGATTATCAAATTAGTATTCGATGAAGTAATTGATTGTGGACTAGTTCCCGTGGCGACGGTTTGTGACCAGGGAACCAATAATGTTAAGGCTGTAAAAGATTTAATTTTACAGTCTAACAGATTAAGGTTCCAACAAAAACAAAATCCAGGTAAAAAATTCAAGTATACTTTTTTCTATACGAACTTCATTGTTTGTTATTCTCTTCAACAATTATGTATAATTTTACAAATATCACTCATTCTTTTCAGATAATACTATTCTATGGCGTGGTTTGGAAATTGTTCCGTTGTTCGATAGTCCTCATCTGACAAAGGGTTCTCGAAACAATTTACTGACCAAAAAACTGGAGTACGTGCACAACGCTAAGGCGCAGCGTGAATTTTTTACTTTATTTAAGTATATCAACGTAAATGTCAGCGACTCACTACGCTCAATGGGATGATGTCGAGCAAGCATATAGAGTTGATAAACACCGTACAACTGGTTCTCGAGTCACGAAGTTGACCGATGAGCATATTTATGTAAAAAAAATTAAGAAAATGAGAGTCCGTCCTGCTGCTCAAATAATGAGTCGAACCGTGGCAAATTTGATCAAAAGTGTAATTGATTCTCCAGGTAAATTTTCATTTATTCTGTGTTAGAAATAATCATTTTTTATATTTCTTTTTATTTTTCTTAAAGTTACATGATAACTTGAAATGGCTGATACTAATTTTCAAACGATTGTAAGAACCTGTTACGCGCTGAATTTCTCCCTACTCTCTTTCATACCTTCCAGTCAAATACACATAGCTAAACTTTTCTTTCTTCTAACGCATGCGCTCCCATTTCTGGTTTCTTGCGCATGCCATTCTTATTTGAATATCTGCAATACGTTTACATTAATATATATATATATATATCAACGTTCTAATTTGCAAATTGTCTAACTCCATTTTAGAGAATCTTTTATTTGTACGAAAAAAACAATTAGTTCAAAATTTATTATCACTTTAAAAACCCATTTAATATCATTAATATTTAATAGAGATATATTTAGGTTTAAATCATTCGAATAATTTATAATTGGGTTATTGCTACATCAAAATGTTGAAAAATCACCTTCTAAAAAATAAGGAGTTAGACAAATTGCTAATTAGACCATCGATATATATATATATAATAATTTGCTACAATAGTTTCTTTTAAATTGCTAATTAATAATTTATTTGGTTACAGATCCTATTGAAACAACAGAAGGACAAGTGTATATGGATCATAAATCATTATTTACAGCTGAGATTTTGAACTTTTTTAATGACTTGTTCGATTCGATAAATGGCTCACCCCGTCATATAAAAACTACAGCCCCGTTGCGAGCTACCGTTACTGCTGACAGTCCTCATCATGAGTTTTGGGCCCGCAGCAAGTATTTTTTGGGTCAGTTGCGATTTCTTGATCCTAAAAATACAAAACGCAAAGCTTCAGTTCCTACTCTCGATAATTGGAAGCTGAACGTAGAGGGCTTCATGAAACTGTGGAAAATCTTGTCTCGTTACGAGTTTAAAGAATTCTCTCCCCGAAATTTTAATCAAGACGATCTTGAAAGTACCTTTGGATGGTTAAGGCAAAAGAGTTGTAATAAGAAGCCGTCTTGTAGATTAATCACCTCACACTTAAGGAGTTTTCTAATCGACAAAGTAGGAAGATTCAAGGTACGCCATGGGAATACAGAACATCGTTCTGACCATGATGATTCCGAGAGTGTCGATTTTTCTGATATAATTTCTACGTTCAACAACTTTTTAATTGATATTGATTGTGTTGATAATGATGGTGATGAAAATAATACTAATGATGTAGAAGATTCTGCTGAAACATCTACTATCGAAAGCAGTATTCCATTTTCTAATGCTGAATCGACAAAACCAAAGTCAAACATCATTGAGCAATTATCTCGTCATAACGAGATAAGTCAGCAACTGATGAAAGTTGTTGAATGTAGAAATTGTAAAATTTCTTTTGTGCGAAAGACAGGTTCCGTTACGTCAAACTCATCCTTTGACCTCATGTACTTTCAAGTACTTGTAGCTATTGAAAAATTCATGGTCACTCAGTGCTACAAGTTTGAAATCAGTAAAATTTTAAAATTGAGGGTTGAAGAACTTATGAACCGTAGCGAGATTACCAAGCAATGGTCGTCTTGTTTAGAGCATTAAGATTAACTCAATGAAACGACCATTGACTTGATAATTAAGAGATTCCTGGTTGATTGGTGTGCTGCAGTCAACAGTCATTTAGAAGGCAAAACAGACCACTTGAAGAACACCAATTTCATTTTTCACAAAGCTTGGGTCAAATTCCAAAAAACAAAAGTGGTTGCGCAACGTGAAATTTGAAATATGGAATTTTATTATTATTTATTTTGTTATTGTTTGTATATATGTATATAGGATTTGTAAATAGAAATATTATGTATATAAATATGTATATTTTACTGTTTATATGTAAATATTTATATGTGTATATGTAAATATTTATTTTTTAGCATATATAGATGTCAAATATATAAAAATAAGAATAACAAAATATATTTTATTATTATTAAATAATTATTATTAATTAATATATTTATATTTACTTTAAAGAATTCAATTTCATTATTATTATTATTATTAATTCAATATTATTATTATTATTATGTAGTGTAGTAATTAACTTATTATTATAAACTTATTAGATATTTTTATTTTTACACTAAAAATTAATACTAAAATTACCGACGTTCAATAATTTTTTTTTTTAATAATTAAATTAAAACTAAAAAATTTTTTTCTAAAATTTTAACTTTTAGTTTTTCAAATTTTCTGAAAGTGAAATATTTTAATTGTTATTTTTTTAAATAATTTTAATAATTTAAATAAAAAAAAAAAAAATATCGTATAAAGGGTTTTGAACCCACGAATACAAAACAAAAGTCTTACGCGTAACCAACATAGCTGGAGCGCTTAACGGTGACCGAAGACAGTTACATATATATAAACTGCATTTAGAGAATTTTATAAGTCACTATTGCCAATATTATTTGACTGGATAACTTGCTTATTTTTGTGAATTATTAATTTATTTATTAAAAAAAGTAAATAATAATGTTGATACATAATAATTAAGAAAAAAAAAAAAAATACTGCTGAACGATGAATTTGAAGCTGAATTTTTTCAGTCAAGGAACTTTATTTGATGGACTATATACAAGGTATATTATGATGAGGCTACATTGTACATATTTTCGAGGGCGCATGCTGCGCCACCATGGTTAAAATACCTCATTCCGAAACTAATCTATTACAATTCCCTCCACTCGAGTGCGGACCCCCTGAGCTAAGGTGTTATTTTACCTTTCTTCTAGTTGTTGTCATTTGCTCTTTTTCTTTCGATGGAACGCAAGTCTATGAGGACTTCTGTTGCAAATGTGCTGATGGCGTTCCAGGAGGCTCTTGATGACAACATTGCTTCTACTATTGTCTCTGGTTGGATTTTCTTCTTTAGGATCATCTCCAGCTCATCTCGCTGTGGGTAAAATCGTGGGCACTCAAAGAAAACGTGCTCCACGTCTTCATTGATTCCTGGGCAGGACGGGCACTCCGGTGAATCATCATGCTTGAAGCGGTGAAGATACGTCCGAAAACATCCATGTCCTGACAACAACTGCGTCAGATAGTAATTGACCTCGCCATGACTTCGGTTTAGCCAAACGTCGATCTTCGGTATGAGACAGTGTGTCCATCTCCCTGTTGTCACGGCGTCCCACTGCGATTGCCATCATGCGATGCTGTTCTGCCGTTCTTCAGCTCTGAGTTCCTCGGCACTTTGTGTGGTTGTCATCTTTCGTTGGTAAAGGTTCCGTCTTTCCTCAGCTAGGACTCTGAGCGGCAAAGTTCCGGAAATGACACAAACTGCTTCCTCTGATATTGTTCGAAAGGCGCTTGCAACTCGTAGGGCACTCATACGATATATTGGTCCAGCTTTCCTCCATGAATCTTGCACCTCTAGTGCGTCAACCCAAATGGAAATAACTTACCCGCCGTATCTAGCATGCAGAGTGGTCGGTAAGATGACGGTTCTTCTGGCGGTTTCTTTCCTTTAGGTAAAAGTACTAACCGTTGCTGTTTCCACTTACAAGGAAAAGTCCCCTCCTTGAAGCATACGTTGTAAGCGTCTAGAAATAATGTTGGTGCTGCCTTTATGATGGTTTTCAAGGCTATATTAGGGATTCCGTCCAATCCCGGCGCTTTATTATTTCCTACCCGATTACAGGCCTCCAACAATTCTTCTTTAGTGACAGTTGGAATGTCGTCCAGTTCATCTTGTGTTGACTGATAATTGAGATTGTGTTGCTGTGGAAACAGCGCAGTGACGATTTTCTGAAGGAGTTAGGGACACGTAGGTGACGGCATTTGTTGTTTCTTCAGGTGCGTCATGACCACCTTATACGGCCGACCCCACACGTCTTTGTCGACCTCGTATATGAGCTCTTTCCAGCATCTTCCTTTGCTCTCTTTTATGGCCTTATTAAGTTCACGACGAGCTTTTTTGTACTCTGCGATCAGCACTGCAGAGTTAGGTCGTTGATAGCCACGCTGTGATATTCTTCTGTTTCGATGACACTCTTTACGGAGATTGCTGATATGATCATTCCACCAGTGTACCGCAGGTCTTGAATTCATAACACGTTTGCGAGGCATACTGGCATCACAAGCTTGTGTTACTTGCATCATCAGGGCCTTAGTATGTTCTTCTGCACATCCAGTCTCTATCGGATCACTATCGAGGGCTGTTAGCAATACTTCTGGGTCAAGAGATTTCACCTTCCAACCGACGGTGTTAAATTGCTTGATAGGCCCCCTGAGGTTCTGGTCGTTTGACGTTTCCCAGAGTATCGCATGATGGTCACTGGCAGTGTAGATGTTCAGTACCTTCTAGTTAGTGTTACCTTTAGCAAGGCTGGTACTGACAAAAGTGACGTCTACAATCGAGCTTGCGTCATCTTTGATGTAGGTCGGCGTGTCACCACTGTTGAGCAAGACTACATCTAGTGTAGAAAGAGCTTCTAGCAGCTCTCTTCCTCGTGCATTAGTCTGCTTACTGCCCCAATCCACTGCCCAGGCGTTAAAGTCCCCGGCTATCGCCACTGGATGATGTTGCTTAGCGTCCTCGGTCAGTCGATCCAAGAAGTCAGTAAACTCAGCAATTGAGAGGCTAGGTGGTGCGTAGCAGCTGTAAAAACGTCTACTGATGCTGCTACAAAGCCAGCGCTGCCATTGGTAGCTACACTCTGGAAAGGAAGCTTACCACAAGCCCAGATCACAGCTTTCGTGGTGATATCCGTCTCCCAAGGTTGTCCAGCTAAATGTTTATATGGCTCCGATAAAAGCACAACGTCGAGCTTTAATTCCCGTACTGTCTGCATAAGCAGGTCATGCGCAGCTTCGCAGTGATTGATGTTAAGCTGCAGTATCCTCATGTTCGTTTATTTGTCAGCTTCTGGAGTGCTTCTTGGAAGACTGGGCATCGGCCAGAACCAGACTGCTGAGCAGTGTCCTGAGAGCCAGGTTTTTCCGCACATAACGCACATTTCACTTTATTTGGGCATTGAGCAGCTTGATGACCTGTTTGCCCACATTTGATGCAAAGCCCAGATCGTTCGACTTCGCTTTTACATTGGGCAGTAGTGTGCCCAATGTGCCAGCACTTATAGCATCGTAGTGGTGTCTTAACTGCTCTGACACGGCAATTTACCCAGCCAATCCTTATTTTGCCTGTCTTTTCGAGTATCTTCTGCACTATTGCTGCTGGCAATCGTACCGAAGCAGTTTGAGTACCTCTGTAGGCCGGACGAATTTTAATGACATCTTCAGGTATTTCGTAGTCATTTCCAGCTGCCTCTTGTAAGGCCTTCCGGACATCGTCTTTAGTTGTTTCGTCGTCAATGTCCCGGATTTTAAGCTGTTCCTCTGGGCCTTTACAGATGACTTGCGCTTCTTCTTTAAGGATGCTCTTGATGGTCTTCAGCAAAGCTTGTCCTTTGTCTGCGGTCTTTCTGGACAGCGTAATGAGCATATTCCCATCATTCATCTTTTGAACCTTGTCAACGACGTCACGGGTCTGATCTGGTGGGACATCTTTTTTAATCCGACGCAGTATCTTGGCATATTTTGCCTTCTCAACGGGTCGAATAATTAAGGCATCTGGTTTGGTGAATTTTCGCGGTTTTTTCCGCTTAGGCTCCGGCCGAGATTTGTTCACCGGTTATTTTGGTAACCGCTCTCTCGCTTGCTCCTTCTTCTCCTTCTTGGATTGGACCTTCTGCCATTCAGTCACCTCTTTTTTTCCGGCGTTCTGCACTGCCGTGTTTTTCGGAGGGCTTGGTTTCAGGTCCTTTTTCTTCACAACTTGGCAGATCGTTGGGTCGGGAGAAGATCGATCTTTTCTCTTAGTTGACTTGCTGCTAGTTCTGCTTCTGTCTTCCGCGACTGATTCACCGTCACCTTCGGCTCCAGTGTCCATTGCTTCTTCATTTACGACAGTTGCTTGAATGCTTCTCTCTGGTGTAGTGCGAGAAGTGCATCGTATGGTTAAACGCCATTCTTCATCAAGTTTCTTGAATCTCTGGAGGGCATTGGCTACGCTGGTCGTCTTGGTCTTAATCTCCTTGTGGATATTGACCTTAGATTGGATGAAGTCATTTAGCTCACTGGTCAGCTTTTCAAGGCGTTCAAACGCTTGCGACCGCTTCATTTCAGCGCTTGCTTCAATCGCTGCTTGTTGGGCATGAGGCCCGTTTTCACTATTGTTGTTTTCCTGAATTTTACTCATACTTTTAAATTCACCAGCGTATCGTACGGAGTGGAGCGGGTTGTCATAACTAGGAACGGGTGTACCCTCGGAGATAGTACTCCTACCCCAGTTCCCTGAGGCCTAACCGACACTTAGCCAGTCCCGGAATACACGGACGGACTAGACTCGCTCGGAGCGGTGAAGATTCCGATCTCTAACACTCACTGCGTACTTCCTGATCAAGGCCCGAAGTGGCTGGCTCCTGATCCACTGCTGCAACTTACACCTCGGCAGAGCAAGCTCACATATGCCGTGGCCTGCATTGTCGGAAACTACGACACGAGGTTCCGGTCACTCCCAGTGGGTCACAGCAGGGAATGATCGTCTTGTTAGGTCAGTTAGTGTGACCAACCCATTAAAGGGGAGTTTTGTCCACGGGAACGTATTTTATTTGGCTCCTACCCTCTGTACCAGGTACAGCGAGCGTTCTCCCATCTACTACGGGGAGACGCGCCTGGTAGCAGTTTCTCCTCTGCCCCAAGTGTGTGTGTGTGTGGGTGTATGTAAACCTCTCCCCCTTATAACTTTTGAACGGCTTGACCGATTTGATCGCAGTTGGTGTCATTCGAAAGGTCTTCGTCAAACTTAGATTTCCTGTAAGTTGGAACCGATTCGGACCAGTAGATTTCGAAAAATCGCAAAAAAAGTGAAAAAAAAGTTGTTTTTTTTTTTTCATTTTTTTTAAATATCTCCGAATTGGCTGAACCGATCAAATTCAAAAACTAATCAGCTCTTAACCTTGAAAACACGCATCGATCACCACCAAAAGCGTCAGAATCGGTTGATGCGTTCGTGAGATATCGTTGTCGAAAAAAATCGAAAAAAGTGTTTTCTTGTAATAACTCTGAAATTTTTCATCAGATCAATTTTTTGTTCAGAACTATTTATAGAGCTCAAAAATTACATCGATTGCCGCTAACCGCGTGCAAATCGGTTAATTTATTCAAAAGTTATAACAGTTAGAAAATTAAAAAAATCGTGTTTTATCGAACTTTGATAAAATTTTAGAGCTCAAAAAGCTCAAAAGCATAGGAAAGCTGTCCCTTTGAGCTCGGAGAGCTTAAAATAACACATAAACTGTATTTTTGAGCTCGAAGAGCTAAAAAACATTATAAATGCAATTTTAAGCGCTTAAGTACTAAATGAGCGGGAAGTTGCAGGGATGGCCTTCAGGGTCAACCGTTTTCCTAATTTTTTTTTTTTTATTTATACTTTTTTTGACGGACGACTGTAAAAGTAAACGAAACTAAATATCCTATAGTAATTTTTAGCATCCGTGCGGGAATGTAGAGACAGATAGAGAGATGTCACTTATCGATACGTGTGCGAGAAAAGTAGACTCAATTATAGCTGGCTAGATATCATTCATTTTACCCCTCTTAACTATAGCTCAAAAATTCAAGTTTCGCGGTTGATGTAACAAAAAAAAAAATTAGGAAAACGGTTGACCCTGAAGGCC
Source organism: Cotesia glomerata (assembly GCF_020080835.1). NCBI lineage: Eukaryota > Metazoa > Arthropoda > Insecta > Hymenoptera > Braconidae > Cotesia > Cotesia glomerata. The sequence goes on along the minus strand of NC_058163.1, from coordinate 8,304,553 downwards.
ATCCGTGCAATTTCTCGCTAATTCCATACCTAGGTGCTTAAAATTGCACTTATGATTCGAGCTTAAAAAGATAGCTTTTCTATGCTTTTGAGCTCTTCGAGCTCAAAAGTTTGATAGAAGTTTGATAAATCACTATTTTTTGAATTTTCAAATCGCAACAACTTTTGAATGAATAAACCGATTTTCACGCGGTTGGTGGCATTCGACGCATTTTTTCAAGCTCAATGACGAATCTTCAAGTTTTAATTGATAGAACAAAAAAATTCGGAGTAATTCTGAAAAAACACTTTTTTGGTTTTCTTTCGTCAACGATAACTCACAAACGAATCAACCGATTTTAACCGGACTGGCGGCGATCGACGTGGTTTTTTTAAGTTAGGAGCTGATTAGTTTTTAGAATTGATCGGTGAAGCCATTTAAAAGTTATTCCAAAAAAACCACATTTGAAAAAATTTTTTTTGTAGTTTTTTCGCGATTTCTCAAAATCTACCGGACTGAATCTTTTTAAGGTATATTCAAAATCTAAGTTCAGTGAAGCCCTTTTGAATGGCACCAACCGCGATCAAACATCCACACTAGGGTGGGCCAAAAAAGTGACTATTTTTAACTTTCTGCTAAGAAAATTGAAAATTTTAAAAAATCGGGAAGTTGACGTTTTGAGGTCCTAGGAAGCTTCTCTGACTATTCCCGCGATGGTGTCTGGATGTCTGTATAGCTACTGCTATTCCTTCTGATGACTAAGGTGTTATTTTTCCTTCCTTCTAGTTTCTGTCATTTGCTCTTCTTCTTTCGATGGAACGCAGGTCTGTAAGGACCTCTGTTGCAAACGTGCTTACGGCGTTCCATGCGGCTTTTGACGACAACACTGTTTCTACTAGTGTCTCTGGTTGGATACTCTGGTGTAAGATATTTTCAAGTTGATCACGCTGTGAATAAAATCGTGGGCAAACAAAGAAAACATGCTCCGCATCTTCATTAACTCCTGGACAGGACGGACACTCCGGAGAATTATCGTGCTTGAAACGGTGTAAGTATTCTCGGAAGCAGCCATGTCCTAATAGCATCTGCGTTAGATAGTAGTTGACCTCACCGTGATGACGATTCAGCCAAACGTCAATCCATGGTATGAGACGGTACGTCCACCTGCCCTTCACTGCGGCATCCCACTGAAATTGCCATCGTACGATGCTTTTCTGTCGCTCTTCTATTTTCAGTTCTTCAGCACTTAGTGTGGTTGACGTCTTCCGATGGTAGAGGTTACGTCTTTCTTTAGCTAGAACTCTAAGAGGCAGAGTTCCGGAAATGACACACACTGCTTCCTCAGATACTGTGCGAAAGGCGCTTGCAACTCGTAGGGCACTCATACGATATATTAAGTTATAGTTATAGCAGTTTGAAAAATTTTAAAAATCGTGTTTTTTCGAACTTTGATAAGATTTTTGAGCTCAAAGAGCTCAAAAGCATAGGAAAGCTATCCCTTTGAGCTCGGAGAGCTCAAAATAACACATAAACTGTATTTTTGGGCTCGAAGAGCTCAAAAACATCATAAATACAATTTTAAGCGCTTAGGTACAAAATGAGCGGGAAGTTGCAGGGATGGTCTTCAGGGTCAACCGTTTTCCTAATTTTTTCTTTTATTAGCTATAGTGAAAATATTGTTTGAGATGACGAAAAGAAAACAGCTCATAGAAAATCACCCAAAAATTTATAGTTTTTTTTATAACCTTTAATTTTTGTGACTAGTGTATTATTCATTATTATCTTTTTACAACTAATTAACAGCTTAATAAAATTTAAAATAATTTTTTAGAAACGTTAAGAAAAATTAAACTTTGAATAAAACATGAAACATAAATTTTTGATAGTTAGAAAATCACATCGAGATAATTTAATAATATTTCTAAAAAGAAAAATTCTTTTTTATGCTTACGGGCTTCAAAAAATTTTGTTTAATTATGTTACTCAAAAGCGCTTTTAGAAAATTTAATGCCCTATGATTTGATGCAATCAAAACTTAGAAATAGGCTTTCACGAGACTGATTAATTTGATGGTTAAGAATCACAAAAAGAAATAACCGACTTAAGCGAACCGTCGTGCCCCACCCTTCTCTAATTAAAACGCAATGAAATGATTATTATTTGCAATTAATAATTCGACAAAAAAAATTCGACATTTTTTCAGAAAATGTGACGGGTATTTTATGAAGCATATTTTTTTCATTTTCAGACCATATTTTTAAAGTCAAAATTAAAAATATTGTGAAATTTCCAATAAACTATTTAAGATTAAACTTTAACATCAAATAACTTTGAGCAGAGTGAAATAAGCGAAAAGTGATAGGAGACCTTTTTTGTAGATCGTCCAATTTCCTACAAGAATTAGTATCAATCTTTGCAATTCGTTAATTATATACTGAGTAACAAAATTTTAAACATAAAAAAATTTTTTTGCCATGTTATTTAAATGGGAAATAAAAAATTGCAATCTGGCACCTCTTAATATTAACATTAAGAGCTCAAATTTTGACAGAATTTTTTTTCGTCATCTCAAACAATATTTTCACTATAGCTAATGAAAAAAAAAATAGTCACTTTTTTGGCCCACCCTAATCCACACACACACACACACACACACACACACACACACACACACACACACACACACACACACACACACACACACACACACACACACACACACACACACAGACGTACGGACATCATCGTAAAAATAGTCAGGGAAGCTTTCTAGGACCTCAACACGTCGAGATCTGATGAAAACTCGATTTTCGAAAAACGGGGTAAAAACAATAACTTCCCGATTTTTGAAAATTTTTAATTTTCTTAGCAGGAAGTTAGAAATAAAATAATAAAACAATCAATGGAATGTCTTTCAATATAATGCAATTTCATTGGCTGAAATGTCACCAACATAAGTAAATCATTCGACGATGAAACTAACAAATGGAATAGCTGCAACGAAGACGCATGCGTCGTTTCGAATGAAGGCGGTGAGTATAACCGGTCTTTCAGATCTGTTGGCTTGCAAACTTCATTATACTCCTCCTTTTCTCTAGAGTTAGTGTAAATATTTAGGATCACTGATATCGAACTAAAGTATAAAATAATGAAATATCTACATGAGTATGCCGTATAAAAAAAATAATTTTCATATTTACATTTTTATTGAATATTTTTATTGAATTTACAACCACTCAAAATTTATAAGTTTTGAACAGCAATAATACAGAAACAAATCTACATAAAATTACTTTCAAAAGAATATTCTATTGAGATGTATTAAAAATATGTCAAAATCGCCAATTAAATTTAAGCATTTGAGTGCTTACTGAAGACCTTCAAAGAAATCAATATCAATTATAAAAAAGGTCTTATAAAAAAATCTTTTAAAAAAAATTGTCTGTACACCGGGCGCCACCTATTTACGGGCATGTTTTTCGACCCGCTGAATACGAATTTCAAGTCAATTTAGGCCGTCCAGCCTTCAATTTCGAGTAAATTGCAAAAAACCCCAAAAAATAGCGAAAATTCGATGTTTTGGCAAGAAAAAAAATTTTGAGATCTAGGGCAAGCATAATTTTCATGTATTTTGGTCTGTTAAATATTAATTTCGATCGTACTTTAATCATAAATCGTTTTAAATCTAAAAAAATTGTAAAAAATCATCAAAAATTGCAAAAATCGAAGAAAATTGGGATTATCTTGGTATAAAAAATTTTGTGGACCCGGACTGATGAAGAATTTTATGTAATTTAATATGATTGATCTGATTCTGCAATAAATTTGGCCCATAGTCCCCTGAAACATTCATAAAACTGCAAAAGACCGATAAAATAGCAGAAAATTGCTGCTCCAAAAATAGAAAAAAATCTTTTAAACACAATTAAATAAATTTCTTGTATTTTTTATTAAAAAAATACAAGATTAATATCTGAAAATAAAAAAAAATTGTAAAATCTATGAAAATGACGTATAAACAGAATTAGAAGAATGATTTTCCCAACTTTTAAACTGTTTTCCGGTGGTATCGAACTCTTTTATTTTCAAATGATCTACGGAGTGGATTTCTCTTTCGTTTGTTATTTTCTTCTGGTATGTCTCTTTTGAGTGTCCAGCAATAGTCTGCCATCACGTTGATATTCCAATTTCCTTGATACCTAGTCTCCATTTCACTTATGTCACCCTGACCAGACGCCGATACTAGGTTTCCGAATCCCTGCATCGTAAAGTACTCATCACTTGTACTTGTCATGACGGCACATACGCCGTTAACCCAGGGACTCTGCCAGATGGTTCTGTTGCCCACCGTCACCCCGAGGAGGTGCCCTGGTTGCAAGTACAAGCGATCATGCAATGAAATGAAGTCTGCACATCGAAGAAGTTGAATTTCAATCCCAACACGATGGCAAATTTTTACTAAATAAAGGAAAAGGTGGAAGAAGAGGTGTCCACGTCGTAGATCATTTGAGAATGAAACAGTACAATACCCTCGAAAAACCGTTAAGAATCCAATTTGTGTACATTCTTGGATCTTAATCTTGTATTTTAGAAATAAAAAATACAAGAAATTTATTTAATTGTGTTTAAAAGATTTTTTTCCATTTTTTCAGCAGCAATTTTCTGCTATTTTATCGGTCATTTGCAGTTTTATGAATGTTTCAGGGGACTATGGGCCAAATTTATTACAGAATCAGATCAAGCAGATTAAATTACATGAAAATCTTCGTCAATCCGAGTCCGCAAAATTTTCTGTAACAAGATAATCCCAATTTTTCACGATTTTTGCTATTTTTAAGGATATTTTACAATTTTTTTAGATTTAAAACGATTTATGATTAAAGTACGATCGAAATTAGTATTTAACAGACCAAAATACATGAAAATTATGCTTGCCTTAGATCTCAAATTTTTTTTTTTTGCCAAAACATCGAATTTTCGCTATTTTTTGGGGTTTTTTGCAATTTACTCGAAATTGAAGGCTGGACGGCCTAAACTGACTTGAAATTCGTGTTCAGCGAGTCGAAAAACATGCCCGTAAATAGGTGGCGCCCGGTGTACAGACAAATTTTTTTTGTGTGCCGGTGCAATTTTTGAAATTTAAAAAAATTTGGAGCGACCTGTTAATAATTTTTTTTTGAGCTGTCCTTTAGAAACGGCTCTTAAAACATAAAAAACTAACATTTTTTCACTTGAGACTCAAAATAAAAATAGTCGGTTTTTGTGGGCCACTCTAATATATATGTATATATGAAAAATATGTCAAAATGCATGTGGGTACTCAAATAGAAGCTCTAAATGAGTGTAACATCGGGATGAGCTCAGATCTTTAAAAACGTCAATAGTTAAAAAAGTACAGTGCACAGAAAAAAATATTTCTTGACTGGAGAATAAAATTCTTGGCTCAAGTAAATTTTCGGGTGCCCGAAGGAAGACCGAAGTTGTCTTGGCCGAAGTAAAAATTTTTCTTGAAATTCTATTCTTGGTGGAAGTAATTTTTCTTAATTCAAATTATCATAAATACTTGATACAATAAATTTTTATATTGGATCAAGATTTTTAGATACTTTAGGGAAGCAGCGCCACCTACTTCAGCTGAGAAAAAAATTTTCTCACCTTGAGAATTTAATACCCATTTTAGATTATTTTAGCACGCAATTATACATATTGAATGAAAGAAAATGTTTCAATATTATTTGATCTTCCCATTTGACATGTTCATCAATAAAAATATTAATGAAAATTTATTTTTTTATTTTTATTTATTTATTAAACCAGAAAATATTACAGATAATCAATATATAATATAATATAATAAATGACATATCTGTCCTATAGAGATGCATAACATCTGTTCATAGGACTGGTATAAATTAAAATACAAATCAAGAAAGCTAGTTTACATATATAATTAATTTATAATAGTAGTTTAGAGAAAAATCATAAGTCACATTGCTTTATCCATCGAATTAGACTTATATTCAGTAATTTGGTTGTTCCGGCAAAATATTTCAATTCGTTCGGTAATAAATTAAAATATATGGCCGTGTATTTTGCGCTTTGACTTGTGATGTTTTTATTAATTTTAGGAAGTGAGATTGACTTATTTCTAGTATTGAAAAAAGTATTTGAAAGTTTGTGCCTGCAATCATTGAAATAGAAGATGAGTGAGTTCACAATGAAAGTTTTTTGTATATTTAGAACATTACAATTTTCATCTATAATAATTTTTTGAATCAGTCTATTTTGAGTTGATACTATAGAATTTCTAGTGGTACTATAAGCACCACCCCATTTATTATCGAGATATTTAATTTTTTGGAGTAACCCGGGAAAAAATGATCAGACCTGACCATGCCTGTTCATGTATGATCAGGCCTGAAATTAGACCTGATCATGCCTGTTCGTGTATGATCAGGCCTGAAATTAGACATGATCATGCCTGTTCATGCTTGCTCATGTCTGAAGCGACAAATACGCTTAGGCCTGAACAGGCTTGTTTATGTCTGATCAGACCTATTCATGCCTATATCCATGCCTAGAAAAGTTAATTAAATTTACCCTACGGTAGGTTTTTAATGATAATCAAAATACTTTTATTTATTGAATAATAAAATATACCGTTTATTGATCATTTACGAATTTATTAATCGAAATTAATGTACATACACTGAAGATATTCGAAAAATTTTTCTTAGCATATTTGGTCCTTAGCATGAATAGGCATGGACAGGTATGATCAGGCCTGAGCGTATTTAACGCTTCAGACATGAACAAGAATGAACAGACATGGACAGGCATGAACAGGCATGATCATGTCTAATTTCAGGCCTGATCGTACATGAACAGACATGAGCAGGTCTAATTACAGGCCTGATCATAAATGAACAGGCATGGTCAGGTCTGATCATTTTTTTCCGGGTAGATCTGATCAGACTTGCATAGCCAGAGATGTGATAAAAATTTTTTCTTTGACGAAAAAAATTTTTTTGGTCATCACAAAATGTGCAAAATTATTTTTATCATTACGTTTAAATAATTTTGAAATAAAAAATTTGTTACATTTCCTATGGGATGATTTGGCCTGCTCTGCTCCTGCCTAATATTAAAATCATTACTTATTTTATTCATAGAATTGTTGTCACATAAGATAACAGCACAGCAGGCGGGAACTTCAAGGCGCACGGATATCACCAAAGTTAAACAGCATTGAGCGTGGTTAGTAGTTGGATGGGTGACTGCTGGTGTTACAGCCGTACAATTATATGTATTAATTTTTTTTTTATTTTAATTCATTATAGAGAATTACGTATGACTCTATCAAGTACTATATTCATAAAATTAAGCAAAATAATTAATTAAAAGTAACAATGGGCTTTCAGACCTGACCATGTCTGTTCATGTCTGATCAGGTCTGATCATTTTTTCCCGGGAAGAGAAAAATTTTCTCAAGACAAGAAAATTTACTTCTGTCAAGAACTTAATTTTTTGGAGCAAGAGAAAAATTTTCTCAAAACAAGAAAATTTTCTTGATTTAAATAAATTGTCTTGGATCAAGATACGTATTTCTTGAAGCAAGAGAATTAATTTTGTTGGGATAAGTGAAATTTCTTGTGACAAAAAAAAATTTTTTTTTCGCCCAAGAAAATAATTAACAAGAAAAATATTTTCTTGGTTCAAATGAACCATTCTTTCTGTGTTCAATTCAACAAAAGTCATTATTTAATAAAGAAAAATTTTATTTATTTATAATTCACAAGTCATGGCAATCACTTAGTGACTACACGGTTACTAGTAATAGTTATTAAATTTGCAAAGTTATAAATAATAACACGGAATAGTGTGAAACAGTAAATTACAACGTGTTAAATTTACATGAATCAAAATTTCACACGCAGGGAATTTCACACCGACTTCTCACACTTACACGACGGTGTAAAAGTTTCTGGGTCCAACTTTTACACCGAAATTTTTTACAGTGTATTTTTTATTATTTTATTTTTCATATTTTATTCAATTTTATTTATTTACATCATGTTAATAAAGAAAAAAATTCCCATGTTACCATTGGAAAACTTCCTATGTTAACATTGGAAAAATTCCTATGTAACATAGGAATTTTTCCTTTGCAAAAATAGAAAAAATCCCTATGTTTTTTTCGCCGTGTAAATGTATAAGTTAACATAATTAATATTTTGTCCATTAATTTTAGATAAGATGATTTATCTTTATTTGAAAGAATACAAACGAACGTACATATTAATCGTGCAATATGTATACTTCGACAATAAAGACTATAAGTGAGAAGAAATTAAAAATCATGTAGGCATAAAAAACATACTCCATGTGAGCCATGGTGATCAACTCATATTCAACCGATTCTTGTTTATCACTCTTCGGATGCCCTAAACGAGGTTCCTTTAACCGAGGAATCGAACCTGGATCTCCCTGGCTTGGCAACCAACCCCATTTATTTTTTCAAAGTTTGTCTTTACTCTCATTCGAAATTTCTTTCACTATCTTTCATTTAATTAACATCTTTATAACTTGAACAGATACCACAAGCTTCCAGCTTTACTAGTATTCAAGTTCGATGGATTTCCATCGAACTAGTGTGAAGAGAGAATATCTCTCGAACAATAAGTGTAGTTGTTAGAGGATACTACACTATATATTAATGATGATAATAATATTTGCAAGATTGATTAATATTTAATGATATTTATTCACTTATTGTTTACATAAGTCACTTAGCGTCTCTCTTATATATCTAGTCAGGTCACAATCAATAATAATAATAATAATGATAATGCACAATTACGCCACAGCTATGGCGTGCTAAAAGGCGGGATTATTTGAATCTGTGCGGGATTGTTTGTTGGAGAGAGTGAGAGGGTTAACCGCTCCGATGACTGGCGCTTTGGTAGGTTTGATTTGACTTCTGGCCGCTGGGAGCGCGACCGAGGCGGCAGGACCGCCACAACCACTCCCCCCCGAGTGGCTTTCGGCGGGAGCCTTGAAAGTCACGGTCCGTGCATAGGTCCTCTTTGGTGGGTCCATTGTTGATCCCCAGTGATGTGCTTGGGCTTGAATCGATGTTGGATTGACAGCATCTGCTTCATTTTTATTTTCAGCAAGATCACTGTCAGTTTTGCTGCAGTAGTGAGGTTTCAGTCTGTCCACAGAAACGTTTTTTTCTTCCCCGTTTATGTCCAGTTTGTAAAGCCTGTCGGTGAGACGGCTGACGACTTTGTACGGGCCTTGGTAAGGTGGTTCAAGAGGGGCTTTTACATGATCGCTGCGTAGCCAGGCGTGTGAACACGTTTCCAGGTCTTTAAGTATGAAGACTCTGGCCTTCGTGTGATGAGCCGTTGGAGTTGGGCGAATGCCGCGCATGAACTCCCTGTGTTTCTCTACAAAGATCTGTGGATCAGGTGGAAGATCTGCTGTGACGAAGAATTCTCCTGGTATTCTCAGGCACGTTCCATATAACATTTCCGCTGGAGTGGCCTGGATGTCTTCTTTAAATGATGTTCTGAGTCCTAGTAGGACAGTAGGCAGGATTTCGAGCCAGGGTGTTGGCGAACACATGAGCGCCGCTTTAAGTGTGCGGTGCATGCGTTCGACGATGCCATTTGACTGAGGATGGTATGCGGTCGTTCGATTTTTTTCTGCACCTACTAGGTTGGCCAGGGCCTTGAACAATGCGGACTCAAACTGAGCTCCCTGATCTGATGTGATCGTGATTGGGGATCCGAAGCGAGATATCCAGTGATTGAAAAGTTCAGTTGCCACCGTGTCAGCTGTCATGTCCATAATGGGTACAGCTTCTGGCCATCTTGAGAAACGGTCGACCATGGTGAGACAGTATTGATAACCTTTTACGTTTGGTAAAAAGATTATGTCGATATGTATGTGGTTGAATCTCGAATCAGGTACCTCAATGTGATTCGGTTGAAGACGTGTGTGTCGGTGTACTTTGGCTTGCTGGCAAGGCGTGCATTCGCGTGACCATTGAGTAGCGTCTTTTCGAATGCCGGGCCAGGCGAATTTTTCTCGGAGTAACCTTGACGTTGTTCTGCCACTGGGATGAGCCGGTTCGTGGACCTTGCTGAACGCGACTCTGCGTAGTGAACCTGGAATATAAGGCTTCACTTGTCCTCCGGAGATGTTGCAGTATATTTTAATGCCGTTTTCGACTTCGATTTCTTGCAGCAACAGTGACGTAGGATGTTGAATCATATTCTGTAATTCTGCGTCTCTGCGTTGCTCGTTGGCGATCCTCTCAGGGCTGAGCACCGTTGGCATGTTTATTGAGTAAATGCGTGAAAGCGCGTCGGCAACTATGTTTTCGTCGCCTTTTACGTACTCAATGTCAGTTGAATATTGAGAGATGTAATCTAGCTGTCTCAGCTGGCGCTCTGAGGCCTTGTCGTGCTTTTGTTTGAAGGCAAATGTGAGCGGTTTGTGGTCCGTCTTGATGATAAAATGTCGACAGTCTAGCAGCTGTTGGAAATATTTTACGGCAGCAAAAATAGCCAGTAATTCACGGTCATAGGTACTATACCGTTGTTCTGTTGGAGTTAATTTCCGCGAGAAAAATCCAAGAGGTTCCCAGTTGTTGTTGATTTGCTGTTCCAGTTTGGCACCGATGGCTGTTGATGATGCATCAGTGGTGAGCGCGAGGCGCGCGTTTGGTGATGGAAATGAGAGAAGAGTGACGTCTGCCAGTTTCTTTTTGCAATCTTCGAATGCTTTGTCAGCCTCAGGTGTCCAGGGAATTTTAGACTTGTCTTTTTTAATGGAGCGTTTCAGGAAGTTGTTGAGTGGTATCTGAGCATGGGCAGCTTGTGGAACACATCTTCTGTAGTAGTTTATCATGCCGAGGAAACGTCTGAGTTCTTCAATCGTTTCAGGTTTTTTATAATCAAGTATCGCTGAAACGCGTTCGTTGATTGGTGTGTAACCATCTGCGCAAATGTAATATCCGAGAAAGTTGACTTCAGGTTTTCCGAATACACATTTATCGTTGTTGATGCTGAGTGACTGATCTTTGAGGCGTTCAAAGACAGTCTCGAGGTGTTTGACGTGCTCTTCTTCGTTTTTTGACATGATGAGAATGTCATCTATGTAGACAAAAACGAAGTCGAGGTCACGGAAAATGGAGTCCATGTATCGCTGGAAGGTTTGTGTGGCGTTTTTGAGCCCAAATGGCATGACCACGTACTCGAAGAGTCCCCATGGAGTTATTATCGCCGTTTTTTGGATGTCATCTGCGTGCATGGGCACTTGGTAGTAAGCTTTGTCCAGGTCCAGCTTGGTGTAGATGCGTGTGTCAGTTAGCCGTTGGAAGAGGTCTTGTATCAGCGGTGGTGGATACCTGTCCTGCACAGTATTGGCGTTCAGGTTGCGATAATCACCGCAGAGTCTCCAAGTGCCATTTTTTTTTTTAGCCATGTGTATGGGGCTGGCGTAAGGGCTGTTTGATGGTCTCAGGATGCCTTGATCAAGCATGTCAGCAATTTGATTCTTAGCTGATTCTGCTTTCTCGCCTCCAAGCTTGCGTGCGCGTGCTGTGGTGGGCTGTCCTTTTGTTATGATGTGATGTGCATACTGTGTGTTGACGGAATTTTTCTTGCTGATCGGCTTCGTGATCTCGATGTATTTTTGAAGCAAGTCAGCATAAATCTGGGGTAATTTTGAATCTATTGTTGAAATATTATAAGTCTGCGTTGATAAGGTCTCTCCTTTTGTTGAGAGGGACGTGAGCGGGTCGATTAGCCGCTGATTCTTGAGGTCGATCAGTAGATTGTGTTGAGTCAAGAAATCTGCCCCAATAATGGCTGTTTGGACATCGGCGATGATGAAAGGCCAGGAGAACTTCCTGCGTAGTTTCAGGTCCAGTGAAATAGTTTTAGTCCCATAGGTGCTGATGGCGGATGCGTTTGCTGCGTAAAGTGTAAGTGGATGCTTATTTAGTTTGTCGTTCACGTGACTGGCTGGAATGATAGAAACGATCGACCCCGAGTCGATCAAGAATTTTTTGTTGGTATTGCGATCATACACGTGAAGACGTAGTTCTTGAGGCGGTAGATTAGTTTCGCTGTCACCAACTGCCCCAACTGTTGACAGCGGAACTAGTTTCCCGAGTTAACGGGGGTGACTGGAACGAACTTGCATGGCTGGACGCATTTTCTCGAGTCGTTTCCCCAGCGTTGGTGATAGTAACAGTATCCGTTAGGGTTGGGTGTTGAAGTCCTGCCTCTGGACTGCGATCTACCGTAGCCTTGGTCAGCTCTGGATTTACGTTGGCTGAGATTGTTGATCAGCAACAGCTGCTGCTGTAGCTGAAGTTGCATGTTGCTGATGTCCTGTTGAAGACTTTTCATTGTAAATTTAAGCTCTAACATTTGTTGTTCGAGCTGAGCCTGGCCTGTGGAGAGTGAATGTTCTCTGTTGTGAACAGCATAAACCGAGCTGTTTCCCATGCTGAGCACGAGTCGGTCTGCCAGGTCCGCCAAGCCGTTGAGGTCATTGATGTGAGGTGAGACCAAGAGGTACGGACGAATCCAGGCTGGGAGACGCTCTTTCCAGAGCTGGTGTAATGCGTCGTCGTTGATCGAACCTCTTGCCAGTTCACGCATCTCTCGGAGGAGCTGTGAGGGTTTTTTGTCACCAAGTGTCATGTCTCTCAGGAGCTTAAGAAGTTGTGTCTGTCTAGAATCAGAGAAACGACTGAGTATTGCGTTCTTAATTGTACGGTACTTATCTTGAGCTGGTGGATTGCTGATGATGTCCCAGAGCTGAGTTTGTATGTTGGGTTGGAGAGCCTTTAACGTCTGGCTGTATTTCTGATTGTCACTCGTGATGCGGTTTGCTAAGAAGTCTGCTTCGGCGATGGCAAACCACATTTCAGGTCTGTCCGAGGTGAACTGTGGCAGGTGGAGGTTGACAGCAAGTATTTGTGAGACATCGAATGGTGCAACTGGTAATGTTTGCCGTTGTTGGGTTGTCCCAGTGTCACCTTTGTTGTTACCATCATTGTTGCTTTTGTCGTCAACACCGGTGTCTTGAGTTTGTGTCACTATGCCCGAGTTGGATGTTTTGCCCAGTGGATTACCTAGTGGTAAGTCAAACTCAAGTAAAGAGTTATTGAGATCGTCTGTTGGTTTGTCTTTGTTAGTTGTAAACATCGTGTCTTTTTTTGCGGGTGTTCTCAACATGTGTTTTTAGGTTACCGGCGTCGGTTGCTTTCGCACTTATTTCTTGCAAAATTAAATCACGTCGGGGTCACCAATTAGGTAGTTGTTAGAGGATACTACACTATATATTAATGATGATAATAATATTTGCAAGATTGATTAATATTTAATGATATTTATTCACTTATTGTTTACATAAGTCACTTAGCGTCTCTCTTATATATCTAGTCAGGTCACAATCAATAATAATAATAATAATGATAATGCACAATTACGCCACAGCTATGGCGTGCTAAAAGGCGGGATTATTTGAATCTGTGCGGGATTGTTTGTTGGAGAGAGTGAGAGGGTTAACCGCTCCGATGACTGGCGCTTTGGTAGGTTTGATTTGACTTCTGGCCGCTGGGAGCGCGACCGAGGCGGCAGGACCGCCACATAAGGGAAGATGGAGCCTCCATCTATGGGCTTGAATCAGATCCACTAGTCGCCGACCAAAAATGGCATGAGAAAAAAAAAATCGTGTGTGTCAGCTCCGACGCACGACTGGAGTTTACTCCTTACGAACGATTATATTGAATATATTTAAATTAGTAAATGATGGTAAATGGAATTAACTATTATACTCTTACTATATACGTATTTCTTGAAGCAAGAGAATTAATTTTGTTGTGATAAGTGAAATTTCTTGTGTCAAAAAAAATTTTTTTTTCGCCCAAGAAAATAATTAGCAAGAAATTCAAGTTGTAACGGGGTGGTTAGCCCTGTCCAATTGGTCACCCCTTTCCTCTTTGAAAAGGGCGCCACTGGGATTTTATACTCGGTGTCCCAGAAACCGGGGAGCATGAGAAGGAAAGATCGGGTCGTGAGAAGTTGAGAAAGGCTGAAAAATTAATACTGAGAAACAATTATTAACAATTTAATTATTTATTCAATGTAAACAATTTAATTTTAACAAAATTCCTTAACAATATTGCCCTTAAAATTAACCTATCAATTACTTAATTGTGAGGACCTCTCACCTACGCAGGCACTTGCCAAAACTTACAACTAAATATCATTAAATTCTTTTAAACATAGATCATTACGCATCTATCTTCTTAATTTCTTAACTCAACATAGACCATTACGCATCTATCTTCAATTTCTTAACTCAACATAGACCATTACGCATCTATCTTCAATTTCTTAACTCAACATAGACCATTACGCATCTATCTTTAATTTCCTAATTCAATCATAGACCATTACGCATCTAGATTCTTAATTTCTTAATTTAATCATAGACCATTACGCATCTAGATTCTTAATTTCTTAACCCTCGTCCAACTGACGGAATAACAAACAACATATTTTACCCAATAAAACTTCTCAATACTTCGTATTTTCCAAAATTCCAAAATTACGCCTAACAATTTCTTAACACAAAATTCTGACCTTCGATTTTAATTCATTAAATTCATTAATATATCTTCTTAACTAAATTCATTTCCAACTCACTAAATTTTCTACTAAAGTTATCAATCAATTTATTCTACTAAACCCACTGATTTATTTCATTTCTTGATCTCCACTAAATAATCTTTAACAAAGTTCACTACATAATTTTCTTAACAAGTTCGGTAATCAATTTTCTAAATTCACTAAATTTCTCAATAAATACATTCGCTAAATTAACTAAATTAATTAAATTTAGCCCACCAGCCTAAATCTAATTTAACACAATTTCTTAAATTCAACTCTGAAATTCTAAAACGTCTCAACAAAATTACCACCGTGGAGCATTATAGAATGACCTTCACTAACTTAATTTCAATTCTTAATTCTCCTTAAATAAATTCTAGGCGATATTTCTTAATTAATTTCTGTCTCGAAAATTCTTAACTAAAATTAATTTATCATAGCCAACAGGCCTATAATAAATTACTAATAAATTCTTTACCAATAAATTAACAATTCATCCATTAAATATAAAAGTCTAGCGACAAAACTAACTACTTGACCTTGACGATAGAAACTAAAGTACGAATTTGCTAATACAAAGATGACCGCTCAAGAAATTAAATTTAATTATTTTGGCCTCTTAATTAAATTATTAATTAATTTGGCCTAAAATAACTCAGAATACCTGACAACTGAAACCGGTACTCCAGCGATGAAATCTTTTCCCAGTCGAAAGAAAATGACGGGATCAGCTCCACTGTGCCTGCTGACTTCCAAGGCTCCAGAAACTCGTGTCTCCAAATTACACCCAGCTCCCAATCTTATCCTCGATCAATTTATCCTAGAAATTCCAGTAAATAAATATTTCGAATAAGACGAAGATCGTCAGCCAAATGGCCTAACGACAAGTAATTTTTAACAAAATACCAGACAATAAAAATTAATCGCTTCGTTCCATTCGTGAAGCCTTAAGAAATCAACTACTTACTTGTCTCAGAAAAATATCCCACGCTGGAACACAGTTACCCAACGTACTCGCAAAAATTTACCGGAAGAAAGAGAGTCTTGACACAACACCCGGCGTTTTTATAACCTCTCCTCGTGCTCTCCAACTTTCCTATCTTCGCTCCCGCGCTTCATTTTCCAGGAACTGTAGTGGGGACTTTCGATTAGCACGCCCGGTGACAAGTCGAAACTACTTGTCAAAAATCGAAAGGTAAGGGAAAGCCCTGACCTACCGTGCGTTAATTAAATGGTCGATAATGACCCCGGGAAGTTCGATTTTCCCTGTTACAAAGTGAACCATTCTTTCTGTGTAGAATTTGTTAAAATCTATTTTGAGATGATCTCTTCATTAGAAATGAAAGATTCCTACCAAATTTATAGTTTTTAGAAGCTATATTTTGGAAATTAAGATTTTTTATTGTCAACACTCACTCCCGCGATCCTCATTGGAGGTGATTCGTTGTAAAATCCGCTCTGAGATCATTTCTATTTCACATATAGAAGACTCCTACTCAATTTAGAGTATGTAGGAGCTATATTTTGAAAACCAAAATTTTTATTTATTAACACCCACTCCTCAATCCATATTTGGAGTAAGTTGTCATAAAATCCACTCTTAGATCATTTCTACCACACATATAGCAGATTCTTACCAAATTTGGAACCTATAAGAGCTATAGCTTGGAAATTGAAAATTTTCATCGTTAACACCCACCCCCGCAATTCATATTTGGAGTAAGTTGTCATAAATTCCACTCTTAGATCATTTCTAACACACATATAGCAGATTCTTACCAAATTTGGAACCTATAAGAGCTATAGCTTGGAAATTGAAAATTTTCATTGTTAACACCCACCCCCGCAATTCATATTTGGCGTATGTTGTCATTAAATTCGCTCTTAAATCATTTCTACCTCACATGTAGCAGATTCTTACCAAGTTTGAAGTTTATGAGAATTATAGCTTGGAAATTAAAAATTTGTATTGTTAACACCTACCCCCGCAATCTCCTGTCAGGTAAGCTATCGTAAAATTCGTTCATAAATGATTTATACATTTATACATCACTTACAGAAAATTCCTACCAAATTTGGAGTCTGTAGGAGCTATAGTTTGAAACTTAAAAATTTTCATTGTTAATACCCACCCCCGCAATCCCCTGTGGGGTGAAATACCGTAAAATTCGTTCATAAATGATTTTTACATCACTTATAGAAAATTCCTACCAAATTTGGAGTCTGGAGGACCTATAGTTGGAAAATTAAAAATTTTCATTGTTGATACCCACCCCCACAACCCCCTGTGAGGTGATCTATCGTAAAATTCATCCATATACTATTTCTACATCTCTGACAGAAGATTCCTACCAAATTTGGAGTCGATAGGAGCTATAGTTTAAAAAGGGGAATTTTTCATTGTTAACGCCCCCGAAAATCCCTTTGGGGGAGAAATGTCTTAAAAACCGTTCTTAGCTGACCTCTACATGACAAAAGTAATATTCCTACCAAATTTCAAGTTTCTAGGTCTGATGGTTTCCGAGATATCGTGATGAGTGACTATATAGATAGGAATCTCTTATAATAATATAGATATACATATAGATTTTGAATTTTTTGCAATTTTAATAAGGTTAATACGTAGTTAGACTTATAAAAATGGATTGACAAATCCGTTGCCATAGACAATAATTCATATCACAATGTTGTAGATGCGTGGGTGGATGCATGGAAGTACGTGGGTGGATGCGTGGGAGTGCGTGGGTGGATGCATGGAAGTGGGTGCGTGGGATTTTCATTTGTTTTATTAACAGAAATAAATGACTATTCACATAAATTTGAAAAAAAAAATGGCAAAGGGTTGATGGAATTTAAAAAATTAATAGCCTAAAACCTTCTACAATTAAGGGAGTATTCTACTGTAGAGGCATGAATTTCGCCCGGTTTTAGAAGCGCTGTACGAAGGAAACAAAAAATATTTTTATAATCAATTTTTTTATCATTTGTTTATTGATGTTTTATTATTACATAAAAAAATTATTAAAAAAAAAAAATTAAAATTGACAAAGTTATGAGCAGTCAAAGTGGGGGGTCAAAAAAAAAAGAGGGTGTCCTGGCGTGCATTATTCCAACCCTCCTGGTGATCTGAAACAAAAAAAACAGACGGATTCTTAATTATTATAGATGCCGCTATCGTATAACCCTTGGATAAGTTAAAAAAAAATTTTTTTGTAAAATGGCGGCAGTTTGAAAAAAAAATTTTTTTTTTTCATATTTTTTTAACAATTCCGAATTTTTTAAAAATACTAAATGAGAAGTTATAGTTTTGGGCAGGGTTCACGAGATGAAGCGACGTATAGAGAACATCCTTTTCAAATTTGAAGTAAATCAGTTCATTAGAACTCGAGATATCCTTACCGCCAGCTCGAAAAAAGTAGTTCCGAGAAAAACGCGTTCAAAGTTTTGAGACAAGTTTTCGACAATTTTACTTGTAGAATGGTACAGAATACTTACATATTTTTAATCAGCGATTCCTGCTCCATATAAGAATCCTTCCTCTACTTCAAACTGCTCATTCTCCGATGTTCTCTTGTGAAGACGTGCAGTTCTACCCTCCTTTGACGCCTCTGAAGTCCGGAGTTCCGAGCGCTCGATACGCGCTTCGTCCCGTCTCGCTGCAAAAGTATTAGCTTCTGGGCCAATCGTGATTCCCATAACATCTAAGATTTTTAATATAGGTATAAAACCTTCATTAAAAATACTAACTGCGAAGAAAGTGGCAATTTCAATTGTCTTCGGTCCAGCGTGAATGTGCTTCGGAGCAAAAGTCCAAATTAACGAATTCAAAGATTCGTTATTATTTTGGGTTTCAGAACCCAAAAATCGTTCCAATAAAGAATCAGCTGATAAACTTTCATAAATTGGTTTTATTACTTCTAAAACTTTGTCATTTAGAGGAGGATTTTTGTGGTCAAATTCGTCAATAGTGCCGTGTTCTATTGCCTTCTGATACTTGCACCAACTAGATGAACAATTCATGTGCTGAGGATTTTCGTTAGTTGAAATTTTATGAAAGTAGGTTGCCCACACATCTCTCTTCACGTCTTCAACAGAATCTGGATTTCGACGAATTGCCAAACCATTATATAAAGACAATTCATTGATAAGCTTATCAGTGAGTTTACCAGCGCCTTTGCCACCAATACCTTTATTATCTTTTTTTGCTTTACGTAACCGTGAACCCATGCGTTTTTGAATATGCCCAACACACTCCTTTTTTTCTACTACCGGGTTATCATTGTAGGGGTTAATATCAAGAATGCCCTTGAAAGTAGGATAAAGGACATGGTAACCGGGCTCTATATCCGCGGACAAAATATCCCCGACAAAATATCCTTGTCAAAATATCCTTAGACAAAATATCCTTAAGACAAAAAATCCTTAAGACAAAATATCCATGGATAAAAAATCCGTGGACAAAATATTCTTAAGTTCAATAATATTTTTAATTTAATAATCGTAATAACCCAAGTACTTTAAAAATTTCTATCTAAAAAAAAAATTAATTTCAAATTAAAATAAAATTAATTAAAAAAACAAACTAATTAAAAAAAAATCAACTTTCATAAAAAATTTCTATCTAGAAAAAAAATTAATTTTAAATTATAATAAAATTAATCAAAAAAAAATTATTTATTTAAAAAAAAATTAATTTTCATAAAAAATTTCTATCTAAAAATAAATGTGACCGAGAACCGAGAACCGATAATAATCTATAAATATTAATTTCAATAAACAACTGTTGCAATTCAGAGTATCCGCGTGTAAATTTATTTGTATTTGATATGTCAATTTTTTTATATTTTGTCCACGGATTTTTTATCCATGGATTTTTTGTCCTAAGGATATTTTGTCTTAAGGATATTTTGTCTGAGGATATTTTGTCCAGGATATTTTGTCGGGGATATTTTGTCCGCGGATATAGAGTCATAGAACCAAAGGACATAAGTAGGGACTCGGGAACGCCTAACGTCTTTTGTTAACTTGTAGCGGTCGGACCGGAACCGATGACACGTCACTAAAACGGCTATAACTCATGAAATAATAGGAATTTTGAAAAATCCTTTCAATGACATATTTTTGAATATCTAAACTTTGAAAATATGAAAAAAAAAATTTTCGATTTTTTCAAAATTCTACAGTAGAATACTCCCTTAAGTAATTCATTCGTCAAGGTCAATTAGTTAGTTTTGTCGCTGGACATTTATATTGAAAAATGAATTTAATTGATTGTTTATTAATTTATTAGTTGAAAATTTATTGGTAATTTATCATAGGCCTTTTGGCTATAATACATAAAGTATAGATAAGAATTTGCAAGACAAAAATCTGAATAATAAATGAAATGGTGCAATTAAGCTATTGAAGGTCATTCTAGAGAGTTCTATGGTTGAATATTTTGTTGAGACGCTTTAGGATTACAGTAGTTGAATTTAAGAGTTGTTTTGGTAGAATTAAATTTAGGCCGGTGGGCTAAATTTAATAAATTTAGTTAATTTAACGAATGAACTTATTGAGAAATTTAGGGAATTTAGAAGATGAGTAATGAACTTCGTCAATAAAATTAATTAATGGATTTAGTAAAGATTATTTAGTGGAGATTGAGAAATGAAATAAATTAGTGAGTTTAGTAGAACAAATTGGTTGATAATTTTAGTAGAAATTTTAGTTAAGTAAGTTGAAAATGAATTTGGTTAAGTAAGATGTATTAATGAATTTAATGAATTAAAATTGAAGGTCGGAATTTTGTATTAAGAAATTGTTAGGCGTAATTTTGGTAAATTTGGAGAATATGAAGTTTTGAGATTCAGTTTTATTGGTAATTAAGATGTATGAATAATTAGAGAATTTGGGGAAATTAAGTTAACGTCCGGTGGATGATTTTATATAGAATTTAGTAAGATTATATGGTATTCCGTCAGGTAGACGAGGTTGTTATATGTGAAATTAGTTCTGGTAGTTGAAATAAACTTTTGTTAATTATTGTCAGGTTGGCGGAGTTAATAATGAGTTCATTTAGTATAGATGCGTAATGGTCTATGATTAAATAAGGAGTTTAGATGCGTAATGGTCTATGATTAAAAAGAGTTAGATGATATTTAGTTTGTAAGATTTGGCGAGTGCCTGCGTAGGTGAGAGGTTCTCACGTTAAGTTAGTTTTAAGAAAATTATTGTTGATAAAATTTGTTGATTTTAATTATTTATATTGAATAAATAATTTAATTGTTATTATTATTAATTATTTCTCAGTATTAATTTACAGCCTTATCTCAAGCTTCTCACGACCCGACCTTTCCCTTCTCATGCTACCCCGGTTTCTGGGACACCGTGTATAAAATCCCAGTGGCGCCCTTTTCAAAAGAGGAAAGGGGTGACTGATTGGACCGGGCTAACCACCCGCGTTACAATAAGATTTAAGTAACTATCGATAATGATAGTGGTAAGGAAAAAAAATACTTCACAAAAAAACATTGAAGATACCGTTGACTACGCTTATCATCTAATTTTAACCGAGGATGAAGCAATAATAAACGGATATCATTCACTACTACTTAGAAGTTTTTGTTCCATTCAGTCATTTCATTACCACTAAAAATATTCTAAAGATCATTAAGCAGTTCACTAATTAACCACATGGAAAAATATGTTAGGTCAAACATATTTTTAATATACATGTATTTATAAATATCAAAATAAATGTGTGCATATTTAATGTTCATGTGCATAAATGCTTACAAAGATGGAAGCATATATTTAAACATATAATATACACATACATGTACGCGTACGAATATGAGGCATTCCTATTGATTTTCAAAAAAAGAATTCACTTTTTTTTTAACGCCCATAACTTTATAAAAAATCGGAAACATTTTTATAATGTATACATATAAATGTAAGCATGTATATGAACATATATGCGGTAATATATTTTAAAACATAAGTAAACATATATTTAACGCAAACAAATTTAATATTAAAATATATTTTTCATATATATATTTTTTCATGCGGATACTAAAGTCTCATTACTGTAGTCTCTAATAAAGCATTAAAATACTGATAATTATGAAGGAATAATCTTACATGTTTAATTTTTTTATTCTCACATAAAATATGAGGCAATCCATGCCAAATCACCAAGTTTTTTACTTTTTAATTGGTTTATGTATCTATACTGAAAATACCAAAATCAATCAATTTTTAATCTTCTTTAAATGAGAAGTAAGCCTGAAAATCGTAAATTTTGTTATTATATATCTTGCTTACTAAACGGTAAAAAATGATAAAACTTCGGGATTTACTAGTAAATATTATTTTTAAACCGTGTAAAAAAAAAAAAAAAATTAGCAAAATCTGATGAAAAGTGGTTGGTGGAGGAATTACTTTAAACATTTTAAGTTACTGTAACTCCATTTAGTCTAGTCGAGAAGTGAGTTTTCTGCAAAAAATAGTTACAGTTCTCTTAAAAATATGGCGATTGGTGCATTGGATTCAGAATTTAATTCTGAGAAAGTGGAATTTTTAAATTTATCCGCCATGAAAAATTCCATTTGTTATAAACAAAAAACGAAGAGAAAAAAAGGAGTCTCCGTTTTATAGCTATAACTTCAAAAATATTAAAGATATCTGGAATTTGAAAAAAAATCCTAAAAAAGGAGAAAATTTTAGTATGATAAGTCGCGACTCCCGGAGTTGTAGCTCCATTATTTATAACTTTAATTTAACGTTGAAAATTGGGCTCCGCGCAGCCGTTTCGGTGCCTATAGGCGTCGCTGCCAAGCAAAGTATGCAACACAAAATAATTTTTTTATAACATTCAATATTAATTTAAAAAGGCCATTCGGCAGCCAAAATGGAAGTAGATTTTATAATGAATAGAAAAATAACTACTAGGACTATATACAAAAAAAAAAAATTAGGAAAACTGTTGACCCTGAAGGCCATCCCTGCAACTTCCCGCTAATTCTATACCTGGATGCTTAAAATTGCACATGCCGTTTTTGAGCGCTCTTCGAGCTCAAAAATACAGTTTATGTGTTGTTTTGAGCTTTTCGAGCTCAAACAGATAACATTTCTATGCTTTTGAGCTCTTCGAGCTTAGAAGTCTAAAAAAAGTTTGATAAAACACTATTTTTTGAGTTTTCAAACCGCAATAACTTTTGAATGAATGAACCGATTTTTACGCGGTTGGCGGCATTCGACGCAGTTTTTTAAGCCTTTTAAAAAAAATTTAAGTTTAAATTGATCAAACTAGAAATTTTGGAGTAATTCCGAAAAAACATTTTTTGGGGTTTTCTTTCCTGCACGATATCTCTCGAATGAATCAACCGATTTTGACCGAATTAGCGGCGATTGACGTGGTTTTTCAAGGTTAAGAGCTGATTAGTTTTTGGAGTTGATCGATAAAGCCGTTCGAAAGTTATTCCAAAAAAACCACTTTTGAAAAAATTTTTTTTTACAGTTTTTTTTAGATTTCTCGAAATCTATCGGTCCGAATCGGTCCAAATTATATTCAAAATCTAAGTTTGGACAAGCCCTTTCGAATAGCGCCAACCGGGATCGAATCGGTCAAGCCATTTAGAAGTTATGAGAAGTTTACATACTTACATACACACACACACACACACACACACACACACACACACACACACACACACACACACACCCATACAGACATAGTGACATCCTCGCGGGGATAGTCAGGGAAGCTTCCTGTGACCTTCAAACGTCGAGATCTGATGAAAACTGGATTTTTGTAAAACGGGATAAAACCAATAACTTCCCGATTTTTGAAAATCTGAGATTTTCTTAGCGGGAAGTTAAAAATTATGTTTTTCATTACAAAACATGGAAATAATGCTTTATCAATCAAGCAATATCATAATAAATAGGAAAAATCAAAAATTAAACTACAAAGAGAGGCAAAATAATCAACGAAAAAAACTTTTTTTTGTAATTTTGATAAAATGGAAAAAACATTTTTTTAGTTTTATTTAACTCTATCTGAAATTCTCGAAAAATACCAAATTTTTTTTTTCTTTAGATCACAAAATTTTTAAGTTTCTATAGCCAAAAAGGCGTATATATTGGGATACGCCTTCCTGGCATTTGGCTTGCGATATAAGAATTTACATTGAATTAATATTTTTTAACTAGGCCAATAATACTTTACAAGTGTAATGAAAACTTGCTTTCATTTGAAAATTTATAATGTTAGGTAGAGATCCATGTGATTTTTTCTCAAAAATAAAAGCTCAGACAAAAACATCTCATAACACTTTGATCTCAGAAAATCTTAACCGACTAATATAAAGTCTCAGAAAAAAAAAAAAAAAAAAAAAAACGAACAATTACAATACATACACTCACGAATAAAAAGGTGTAGGATAGTATCGTTTGATTAATTTATCCATTTATTCACCCACATACACTACCGATGGAGTTTCCGGACAAGCTTCTTGTTTACTTTTTAATTTAAATATGATACATAAACACATTAACTTGATCTATAAAAAAAATGCTATGTTATTTTACAAAGTGTGTACAATCGTGTCTTTGACTTTCTTCTTGATTTATTTTACTTTTAATAATTGTTTTAATAAATTTTCATCTTGTCCGGAAACTTTCTGTCGGCAGTGTACATACCACACGTATACAACTAATTTAAGCATTGTCATTAACGAAATTAAACTATTTTGATAAGACGAAATGACATAGACATTATAGTCAGAGATATTTTTAATGGCTAACGCTAGGAAGTATTATGCTATCATAATATCGGTTAACAATAATTACCAAGGTTAAAACATGACAAATTATTTATTCAACAACACGCGAAACATTGTTATTCTTTAAATCCTAGATGCAAAATATATATCACACTTATGGACGTAATAGCCGCAAATATAATGAATAAATTATATGTATGAAGATAAATAAACATTACATAAAATGTTCAAAAATTCTGTAAATCAAATTTGAAAGTCGTGCGATAAACAATTCTATAGCAAATACGATCATAGAAATAAAATTCAAAAATATGAAAACATAAAAAGTATGTTCCATGTGATTCATCGTAATTACTTGATACTGATCAGGTTCCTGGACGAGCTGTTGGTATTTTTCTAAGATTTTTTCTACATGATAGTTAGTTAAGCCACCTTCAAATAGCATCAACAATCTCTTATTAATTCTAGGAAATATCGGCCAATTACGACGCATGTAGTAAACAAGAAACTTTCCGGGTATGATTGGTTTTCGAGGTATATGACAGTTTTCATTTCTCATCGGCAGAAGAGAAATTTCTTTTGAAGCAAAAGCCTCCCTTTCTTCTAGTTTAGAGCAGTTTATAACATCCCGAACTTGTTCAATCTTTGACACACCTGCATTTTTCAGATCATCTGCTATCCTTCCACGAGTATAAACACGGTAGTTCAAATAAATCAAGTCGCTCAAATCTTCAACATTCTGAGCGGCATTACTTGAAACCAAGACTGTATTCATGTGTGATTGAATTACCATATTAGCGACAGTAAAGCTAATTAATGTTGTCCCGAAAATTATTCTTCCGTGGATGGTTGACGGCAATGTGGGTATAGGTAAGTTCAAAAAAACCCGTAGAATGTCTATTAAATTTCGCGAATATGGATCTCGCAATAAGTATTGCAGTAAAAAGAATATGACAATACTTGTGATGAAAAGCATTGCTATTACATAAAAGGGCAGAAAACTGAACATATAACTCACGATTTTTTTTATTTCACGATACTGAGTAATAACACTTAATCCTGTTTGATAGAATACGTAAGTTACTTCAAGTTGGTTAGAATAACCTCTTAAAACTATGGAATTTACTGCGAAATCAATATTTCTGTTCTCTAATTGCATCAATAAATATTGGCCGATTTCCTTGTTATACATTTTCAAAATTACAATATCCTTTTCTTCAAATGATATTCTTATGTTCAATTTACCGAACAGCAATTTCACTATTTCATAATCGAAGCCTTCGAATCGCCTTACTCCGTTTTTGATTGAATAAGAAATGTATGGTACAACGTACTGAGAACCGATTTTTGCGATATATCCTCCAAAATTGTCCGTTTTATCGAAGAACAAATCGCGGCAAACTACATCACCTAAAACACACGGAAAAAAGTGGTGTGAAAATCGCATCAGGTGATACAAAAACTCTACCACTGATGATGTGAACTGAGGTAGTTCAAAAGTTACACCATACAATGATGCGAAATCTGGATCTAATATATTTTTTAAGTGGAACTTATATGACGGCTTCTATACTCTAGTTTCGGTTAAAATCAACAGTAAATACGCGTAGATAAGAATTTTTGACTGGTATTTCTATTGAACATTTTTTTAATTTTCAATGCACAAAATCATAGGTTACATATTTCTTATGTATTCGTTATTATTTCAAGAATAATTATGAAAAATATAAATGTAAGCAAGATAGATATAACTTGTACTAGAACTGAAAACTACACTTGGTTTGCGCATAGACCAAAAAATGATATGACAGTCACACCATATATGAGTGCAGTGGTACAGTTGTTGTATCAACTCTGTGATTCTATAATTAAACCAGTCTTGAAATGCAATTTTAGTATCACTTGGGGTATAATTCTCAAATCAATCTTCTTTGCGCGCAGAACCCGAAAAATAATGATAAATTTTATTTAATAGCTAATTTTTTTTTAAAGACAAATTTGGGAAAAGGGGAAAAGAAAAAAAAGAGTTTTGAACTAAGAAAATCATTTTAAAGAAAATATATCATTTCTTTAATCAAGACGAAAAATTCTTGAATCAAGTAAGATTTATTTAAATCAAAACGATAAAACTAGGGGTGTGCCAATAGTATTCGAATCGAATCGAATCGAATAGTACTATTCGATTCGAAATTCGAATCGAATATTCGAACAATTCGAATATTTCAAATAATTTAAACAGTCGTTTATTGTTGATAAATTAACTAATTTTTGTGTAAAAATTAATTCGTTTTATTTTGTTTGACTGAATGAAGTTATTATTAATTATACATTCATAATTATCTGATAGTAAAGCCTGCTTATTATCTGTAATAAATATTTATTGGTGTATACGGACCCCCCGCCTCGGGGCACCTCGCCATTTTGATATTTCTCCGGGAAAATTTGATTTTTACACGCTTTTTATTAGCTTCACTTGTATGTCAGTTTGTCAGTTTGTCAGTTTGTCAGTTTGTCAGTTTGTCAGTTTGTCAGTTTGTCAGTTTGTCAGTTTGTCAGTTTGTCAGTTTGTCAGTTTGTCAGTATGTAACTCTCCTTCGCATAAAGAGACTACCATAATGATATTATTTAAATTTTGATTATTATCAACCTAGAACCCAGGTGATGACCTTCCTAGTCATCCTCTGATGACCATCCCGAAGTTATATCTCGAAACCAGGTGTTTTCCTCCGTAGGTTTTCATCGGGAATGGCACAGATAAACCCGTACATCAACCCGGAATACTCTGATGACCATCCCGAAGTTATATCTCGAAACCAGGTGTTTTCCTCCGTAGGTTTTCATCGGGAATGGCACAGATAAACCCGTACATCAACCCGGAATCCTCTGATGACCATCCCGAAGTTATATCTCGAAACCAGGTGTTTTCCTCCGTAGGTTTTCATCGGGAATGGCACAGATAAACCCGTACATCAACCCGGAATCCTCTGATGACCATCCCGAAGTTATATTTCGAAACCAGGTGTTTTCCTCCGTAGGTTTTCATCGGGAATGGCACAGATAAACCCGTGCATCAACCCGGAATCCTCTGATGACCATCCCGAAGTTATATTTCGAAACCAGGTGTTTTCCTCCGTAGGTTTTTTACACGCTTTATATTAGCTTCACTTGTATGTCAGTTTGTCAGTATGTAACTCTCCGTGGGTAATTTGCGCGCCTGAATATTTTTGATAATCAACAAATAATAGTTTAAAAAAACTAAAAAATCACGCTTTTATAAATAAACCAAACTAAAGTAAAAATAAATAATAGTTTAAAAACTAAAAACTTACGCTTTTTATAGAAAACCAAACTAAAAATAGAAAATAAATTTTAATAAATTTAAATTAAGAATAGTGTTAAAAATTTCAATAAATATAAATTAATAATAGTGTAAATAAAATGTATTTTATTTTAAAAAAAGCGTGGGGTGCATGGTGTCAATAGTTATAAATATTTTATTGACAGATATGAGTAGAGTGATTATCATTTTGATATCTTAAAAAGCACCCCACGCTTTTTTTAAAATAAAATACATTTTTTTTATTTACACTATTATTAATTTATATTTATTGAAATTTTTAACACTATTCTTAATTTAAATTTATTAAAATTTATTTTCTATTTTTTATTTTAAAAAGCTGTTTTTAAACTATTATTTATTATTAAATGAGATCTACGACACGATAGATCAGACATTGAAACAGTGTAAATGTAGCAACGAAAGCGACGACAATGAAAACGTCGCATAAGCTTTTTAATAAAAGATTTCATATGTATGATATTTCTCATATTTGTGAAGTATATAAAAGATTAGTGTGGATATTCTAATGACGAGTCTCGATAAGTGTAACATCAAGATGAGCTTACATAATTAAAAATATTATCAGTGGATAAAATACAACGTCATTTCTTGATTATTGACAATTTTTAAGTGTAAGCTCATCCTAAAGTTAAGCTAATCGAGACCTTTCATTTGACTACGATTTTTTTTCATATATTTTATATATATGAGATTTCTCGTATTTGTGAAATATATAAAATATATGAAAAAAGTTGTCTGAGTACTCAAATGAACGGTCTCGAGGAATAGAACATTGGAATGAGCTTAAATCCTGAAAAATGTCAATAATTAAGAAATGACTGCGTATTTTCTTTACCGATGATATTTCTAACGATATAAGCTCATCCTGATGTTCTATTTATCGAGACCTTTTATTTGAGTACCCACACGACTTTTTTCATATATTTTATATATTTACAAGTATAAGAAATATCATATATGTATAATATATAAAAAATTCCTGTGGGTACTCAAATGAAAGGTCTCGATGAATTGAACATCAGGATGAGCTTATATCGTGAACAATCTCAATAATTTAGAAGTGACTGCGTATTTTGTTTATCGATGATGTTTGTAACAATATAAGCTCATCCTGATGTTCCATTCATGGAGACTTTTCATTTGATTACCCACACTGCTTTTTTCATATATTTTATATATTTCACAAGTATGAGAAATATCATATATGTAAAATATATAAAAAATTCGTGTAGACATAATACACGGAAAAAAAAAAAACTTTAGCTGCTACAGGTCTTAGGCCTGTAGTGTGTTTCTGTAGTAGCAACAGGTTAGGCCTGTAGCAGCTACAGGCCTAGTTTTGTAGCTGCAACAGGATAAGCTCCATTACAAGTTTAAAATTTAATTTGATTATTATGAATCAACATATTAACATCAATTACACTGGCACACAAAAAAAAAATTTTGTCAGTACTTTTGACCGGACCTACCTATCGTTATGTATTTTGACGCGCTGAATCCGAATCAAAAGTCAGTTTTGCCCGTACACCGTCAAAATTTTGAGTAAAATCCAAAAAACCCAAGAAAAGACGAAAAATTGCGAAAAACGGCAGTCACAGCGATGAATAAAATTTTGTGGACCCAGATCAAGTATGATTTTTATGTATTTCAATTCACTGAATCTAAATCTGAACATTAATTAGCCCGTTGAGCCGTCAAAATTTGAAATCATAGCAAAAAAACCCAAAAGAATTGCAATAAATCATGAAAAATCGAAATCATCAAGATAAAAAATTTTTTTGATTCAGATTGAGTATGTTTTTTATGTATTTTGTTTCACTAAATTTGAATCTGAAATCTTGTCCCGTTGAAGTTTTAAAATTAAAAAAAAAATCTCAAAAAATCGGGAAAATTTCAGGTATAACCCGAGTCGAAAAAGTTCCGCCTTATTTCAAGCTGTTCAAACTGCTAACTCTCGGTACAACAAATAAAAACCCGAGTCGAAAAGGTTCAGCCTTATTTCAAGCTGTTCAAACTGCTAATTCTCGGTGCAACAAATAAGAATTAATATGATCTTAGAATTGAAAAATTAACAAAATTTTCAAATCTTTAAAAAATAGCATGTAAGGAGAAGGTACGAAGCCATATTTTCGAATTTCAGACTGTCGTTCGTTTGTATCGAATTTTTTTATCTTCAAATGACCTACGCAGTCGGTTCCTTTTACGTTTACTGTTTTCTTCTGGTGTTTCTCTTGTTAGCATCCAGCAAAAATCTGACATAGAGTTGATATTCTCATTTACTCGATACCTACCCTTCATTTCATTTAAGTCTTAATAAAATCGTTTTCCTTGTTCTTCGCTGTACACAGAAAAAAAAATTAACTTGATTCAAGAGAAAAATTCTTGAACTAAGAATATAATTTTGAAGAGGGTAATTGTCTTGAATCAAGACGAAAAATTCTTGAATTAAGTAAAATTTCCTTAAATCAAGAAAAATTTTCTTAAATCAAGAATTTTTCTACTCAAACCAAGAATATTAAGCTCTTCAAAAATAAATACTTGATTCAGGAACATTTTTTTTCTGTGTAGTCTTTATTTTCAGGAAAGTGGTCGACGTGAGAATCCATGAAGTGTATTTTAAGGTTTATTCAGCAACCTAAAAAAAGGAACCCACTGCGGAGATCATTTGAAGATAAAAAAATTAGGAAAACGGTTGACCCTGAAGGCCATCCCTGCAACTTCCCGCTAATTCCATACCTGGGCGCTTAAAATTGCATTTACGACGTTTTTGAGCTCTTCGAGCTCAAAAATACAATTTATATGTTGTTTTGAGCTCTCCAAGCTCAAAAAGACAACTTTTATATGCTTTTGAGCTCTTCAAGCTCAAAAGTTTGATAGAAGGTTGATAACACTATTTTTTTTTTTTTTTTTTTGAGTTTTCAAACCGCAATAACTTTTGAATGAATAAACCGATTTTCACGCGGTTGGCGACATTCGACGCAGTTTTTTAAGCCTTATGAAAAATCTTTGAGTTTGAATTGGTCAAACTATAAATTTCGAAGTAATTCCGAAAAAACAATTTTTTCGGTTTTCTTTCCTGCACGATATCTCTCGAACAAGTCAACCGATTTTGACCGGATTAGCGGCGATCGACGTGGTTTTTTAAGGTTAAGAGCTGATTAGTTTTTGGAGTTGATCGTTAAAGCCGAAAGTTATTCCAAAAAAAAACCATTATTGAAAAAATTTTTTTTTACAGTTTTTTTTAGATTTTTCGAAATCTATCGGTCCGAATCGATCCAAATTGTATCCAAAATCTAAGTTTGGACAAGCCCTTTCGAATGGTGCCAACCGCGATCGAATCGGTCGAGCCATTTAGAAGTTATGAGAAGTTTACATACTTACATACACACACACACACACACACACACACACACACACACACATACATACATACATACATACATACATACATACATACATACAGACATAGTGACACCCTCGCGGGGATAGTCAGGGAAGCTTCCTGTGATCCTTGAACGTCGAGATCTGATGAAAACTCGATTTTTGTAAAACGGGGTGAAACCAATAACTTCCCGATTTTTGAAAATCTGAGATTTTCTTAGCGGGAAGTTAAAAATTTAATACAAACGAACGACAGTCTGAAATTCGAAAATATGGCTTCGTACCGTCTCCTTACATGCTATTTTTTAAAGATTTAAAAATTTTGTGAATTTTTCAATTCTAAAATTATATGCCATCTATGAAAATGCACCTAAGTCTTTAACAATCGTGTTTAATGGATTTTTTTTCTCATATTTATAACTGTAATTTTCCCGATTTTTTTGGTTTTTTGAGATTTTTTTTAAATTTTAAAACTTCAAAGAGACAAAATTTCAGATTCAAATTCAGTGAAACAAAGTTAATAAAAAACATACTTACTCTGAATCAAAAAGTTTTTTTATCTCGATAATTTAGAATTTTCATGATTTATTGCAATTTTTTTGGGTTTTTTGCTATTTTTTCGAATTTTGACGGCTCAACGGGCTAATTAACGTTCAGATTCAGATTCAGTGAATTGAAATACATAAAAATCATACTTGATCTGGGTCCACAAAATTTTATTCATCGCTGTGACTGCAGTTTTTCGCCTTTTTTTGGGTTTTTCGGATTTTACTCAAAATTTTGACGGTGTACGGGCAAAACTGACACACACACACACACACACACACACACACACACACACACACACACTCGGGGCAGAAGAGATACTGCTACCGGGCGCGTCTCCCCGAGCGGATGGGAGAACGCTCGCTGTCCTTGGATGACACTTAATCTCTTAGTTGATGAGGTACAGCGGGTAGGAGCCAAGCAAAATAACCAAACAAAATACGCTCCCGTGGACAAAACTCCCCTTTAATGGGTTGGTCGCACTAACTGACCTAACAAGACGATCGTTCCCTGCTGTGACCCACTGGGAGTGACCGGAACCTCGTGTCGTAGTTTCCGACGATGCAGGCCACGGCTGATGTGAGCTTGCTCTGCCGAGGTGTAAGTTGCAGCAGTGGATCAGGAGCCAGCCACTTCGGGCCTTGATCAGGAAGTACGCAGTGAGTGTTAGAGATCGGAATCTTCACCGCTCCGAGCGAGTCTAGTCCGTCCGTGTATTCCGGGGCTGGCTAAGTGTCGGCTAGGCCTCAGGGAACTGGGGTAGGAGTACTATCTCCGAGGGTACACCCGTTCCTAGTTATGGCAACCCGCTCCACTCCGTACGATGCGCTGGTAAATCAAAAAAGTATGAGTAAAAATATGGAAACAAACAAGAGTCAAAACGGGGCTCACGCCCAGCAAGCAGCTATCGTAGCAAGCGCTGAGATGAAGAGGGCACAAGCACTGGAACACCTCGATAAGCTTACTAGAGAGCTGCATGAGTTTGTTAAGTCTAAAGTCAACATCCACAAAGAGATCAAGACGAAGACAACCGGCGTAGTCAACGCCCTTCAAAGGTTCAGAACACTTGATGACGGATGGCAGGCACAACAACGGCAAACTCCCAATGTCACACCGAAGAAGAGCAGACAACCTGCTGCAGACACCGTCGAAGAGATGGACACCGGTGCCGAAGGCGATGGTGAATCTGTAACAGAAGACAGAAGCGACACTGGTGTCAGGTCTGGGAAGAGGAAAGACCGTAACTCCCCTGACCCAACGGTCAACCAAGTAATGAAGAAAAAGGACACAAAACCAAGTCCTCCGAAAGAAGTGGCGGCACGGAGTGCCAAAAATAAGGAGGTCGACGCGTGGCAAAAAGTAGAATCGAAGAAGAGAAGGCCGGAGCAGGATCACCTCCCAAAGCAATTGCCGAAGGAGCCACGACCGGAACCTAAGCGGAAAAAATCGCGCAAATGGATCAGACCTGACGCGCTGATAATTCGCCCTGCCGAAAAAGAGAAGTATTCCGAGATATTGCGCCGCATAAAGCGTGATGTCCCAGCAGACCAGGTTCGAAATACCGTCGAGAAGATCCGCAGGACAATGACCGGAGATATGCTGATCACGTTGTCAAGGAAAAGTGCTGACAAAGGCCAAGCCTTGCAGAGGACCATCACAGGAATTCTTCAAGACGATGCTAAGGTAGTCTGTAAAGGTCCACAGGAGACCATTGAGATTCGAGACATCGACGAAGAAACGACGAAGGAAGAGATCCAGGCCGCCCTGAAAGAGGAAGTTGGAAAAGATCATGAGATACCTCTGGAAGGAATAAAAATCCGTAAGGCTTTCAGAGGTACGCAGACGGCTGCAGTCACTTTACCTATGACCATCGCGCGAAAATTAGTGGAAGGAACCGGCAAGATCCATGTCGGGTGGGTTAACTGCCGAATCAAAGCGACGACGAGACCTATCCAATGCTTTAAATGCTGGCATTTTGGACATGTTGGGCCCCAATGTAAAAGCCAAGTAGACCGATCTAAACTCTGCATCAGATGTGGACAAGAAGGGCATCGTATCGCGGACTGTAAAAATTCTGCCAAGTGTGCAATATGTGCTGACCAGCAAGGAGCAAAGGACGTGGCTCACCATGCCGGCACCTACAGATGCCCGGTATATCAGGAGGCGCTCCAGAAGTTGACGAACAAACAAGCATGAGGATATTGCAGCTCAACCTCAACCATTGTGAAGCAGCGCATGACCTGCTCATGCAATCTGTGCGAGAATTAGAGCTGGACTTGGTACTGATAGCAGAGCCATATAAACACCTGAGTACCCAACCCTGGGAATCTGACAGCACATCCAAAGCTGTCATCTGGTCATGTGGCAAGCTTTCTTTCCAAAATGCAGTCGACAACAGCAATGCCGGCTTTGTAGCAGTATCAGTAGAAGGCATCCGCTTCTATAGCTGCTATGCACCACCTAGCCTCTCCATTGTTGACTTCACTGATTTCCTGGATCGACTAACCGAAGATGCGAAGCAATACCATCCAGTAGCGATAGCCGGAGACTTCAACTCCTGGGCAGTTGACTGGGGCAGCAAACATACAAACGCACGAGGGAAAGCACTACTGGAGGCCTTTACTACACTAGATGTGGTTTTGCTCAACAGTGGTGATACGCCGACCTACACCAAAGGTGACGCAAGCTCAATTGTAGACCTCACTTTTGTCAGTAATAGCCTTGCCAGAGGCGACTGCAACTGGAAAGTGTTGGACATCTACACTGCCAGCGACCATCATGCAATATTCTGGGAAATATCAAGCGACCAGAACCCCAAGAGACCAGTCAAGCAGTCTAACATCGTTGGTTGGAAGGTAAATGCTTGTGATGCCAGTATGCCTCGTAAACGTGGCATAAATTCGAGACCTTCGGTGCATTGGTGGAACGACCACATCAGCGTCCTCCGTAAAGAGTGTCATAAGAAAAGAAGAATCTCTCAGCGCGGCTATCAACGGCCCAACTCAGTGGAGCTGATCGCAGAGTACAAAAAGGCGCGTCGTGAACTGAAGAAAGCCATCAAAGAGAGCAAAAGAAGATGCTGGAAAGAGCTTATATACGAGGTGGATAAAGACGTGTGGGGTAGGCCATATAAGGTGGTTATGACCCACCTGAAAAAACAACAAATGCCATCACCTACGTGTCCTCAACTTCTTCAGAAAATCATCACTGCACTGTTTCCACAGCAACGCAACTACGATTACCAGTTGGCGCCAGGCAAATTGGACGACATCCCACCTGTCACTGAAGAAGAACTGCTGGAGGCTTGTAACCGTGTAGGGAATAATAAAGCGCCGGGATTGGACGGAATCCCTAATTTAGCCTTGAAAACCATCATAAAGGCAGCTCCAACATTATTCCTAGATGCTTATAATGCATGCCTCAAGGAGGGGACTTTTCCTCGTAAGTGGAAACAGCAACGATTGGTACTGTTACCTAAAGGGAAGAAACCACCAGAAGAACCGTCATCTTACCGACCACTTTGCATGCTAGATACGGCGGGTAAGATACTTGAGCGCATAATTCATCAACGAATAGATGCAGTAGTCGACCCACTCCTGGCAGACAACCAGTATGGATTTCGGAAAGGACGATCAACCCTGGACGCGATCAATCTGGTTGTTAGCACGGCTAAAGAAGCGATCGCAGGAACCAGATGGAAGGGTGGCACAAAGAAATATTGCCTGGTGGCGGCATTAGACATAAAAAACGCCTTCAATTCCGCCAACTGGAACTGCATCATGCAAGCTCTTCGAGAGAAAAACGTTCCAGAATACCTGTGTAGAATAGTGGCCAGCTATTTCACCGATAGAGTTCTTAAATACGACACGAAGAATGGTCTAAAAAAGTACGATATTACAGGAGGTGTACCCCAGGGCTCTGTACTTGGTCCACTGCTGTGGAATATCATGTACGATGGCCTATTGAGATTGAAATTGCCAAGAAGTGTAAAACTCGTAGCATATGCAGACGACGTAGCCGTAGTAATCGTCGCTAAACACCTTGACGAAATTAACAACATGTTCGACATCACCTTCGAGCAAGTCCATCGGTGGATGAATACGGTAAACCTGCATCTGGCTACACACAAAACTGAGGCAGTGCTTATATCCAGCAGAAAAGTGTTAGAGACCATCAAGCTGAAAGTCGGCGAACAAGAAATCACATCACAACCTTACATCCGATATTTGGGAGTGATACTTGATCGCCGTCTCAACTTTAAACAGCAAGTGGAACACGTCAGTGCCAAAGCGTCAGTAGTGAGGGCTAGTCTCGCACAACTGATGCCGAACGTCGGAGGGCCAAAGCAGAACAGGAGACTACTACTATCATCAGTTGTCACATCGGTGCTCACATATGGAATATTTATTTGGGCAGACGCGCTGAAGTTGCAAGAATCATGGAGAAAAGCTGGACCAGTATATCGACTGAGCGCTGTAAGACTAGCCAGTGCATTCCGCACGATATCAGAAGTAGCAGTGTGTGTCATTTCCGGAACTCTGCCGCTTAGAGTTCTAGCTGAAGAAAGACGGAACCTTTACCAACGAAAGAGGTCAACCACACTAAGTGCCGAGGAACTCAGAGCTGAAGAACGGCAGAACAGCATCGCACGATGGCAATCGCAGTGGGACGCCACGACAACAGGGAGATGGACACACCGTCTCATACCAAGGATTAACGTTTGGCTTAACCGGAATCACGGCGAGGCCAACTACTATCTGACCCAGATGTTGTCAGGACACGGCTGTTTCCGGGAGTACCTTTATCGCTTTAAGCACGATAATTCCCCAGAGTGTCCGTCTTGCCCAAGAGTTGCTGAAAATGCGGAGCACGTTTTCTTTGAGTGCCCTCGTTTTAACCCACAGCGTGATGAGTTAGAGAAGATCCTGAACAAGAAAATCACACCAGAGTCAATAGTAGAAGAAATGCTGTCATCCGAAGCTGCCTGGAACACCACAAGCACGTTTACCACCAAAGTGCTTACAGAGCTGCGTTCCATTGAAAGAAAAAGGGCAAATGACAGAAACTAGAAGGAAGGAAAAATAACACCTTAGCCACCAGAAGGAATAGCAGTAGCTAGATCCTCCCCTCACGAAGTAATGCCTGACGGCGGTTTCCATGAGGGATTAGAGGAAAGAAGAAAAGGGGTTTAGGGTTTAGTGGGTAGGGGCGTTAGCGTTGAGTTTTAGTATGACGCTGCGTCGAGTCGCCACATATCCAGGCCGAACAGCTATGCCTGGAATCCGTAAAAAGGATTCCCCCCCCCTAAGATAAAAAAAAAAAAAACACACACACACACACACAACCGCACGGACACCATCGCGGGAATAGTCAGGAATGCTTCCTGTGACCTTAAAACGTCGAGATCTGATGAAAACTCAATTTTCGCAAAACGGGGTGAAACCAATAACTTCCCGAATTTTGAAAATCTTCGATTTTCTTAGCGGGAAGTTAAAAAATGTTCTTGAATCAAGTATATATTTTTGAAGAGCTTAATATTCTTGGTTTGAGTAGAAAAATTCTTGATTTAAGAAAATTTTTCTTAATTTAAGGAAATTTTACTTAATTCAAGAATTTTTCGTCTTGATTCAAGACAATTACCCTCTTCAAAATTATATTCTTGGTTCAAGAATTTTTCTCTTGAATCAAATTACTTTTTTTTTCTGTGTAGGGTTAAAAAATTGTCAAGGAATAATAAATAAGAATAAAATTATTTAACGAAATGAAATTATTTAACGTAAACATATTAAAAATGATCAATGTCCCACTATGAAAAACCTTAAAAATGAAATTCAAAAAACAAATATCTCAGTAAAATTCCAAAATTTTTAATTAAGTCGATTTTTAAGACTCAATCACATTTTTTCAAGCCCTTTCAAGCCCTTTCGAATGGCACCAACCGCGATGAAATCGGTCAAGCCGTTCAAAAGTTATAAGCGGTTCACATACTTTCACACACACACACACACACACACACACACACACACACACACACACATGCTCACTTACGGAATATCCATTTGGGCCGACGCATTAAAGACGCAAGGATCCTGAACCAGAGAATGCAACCAGATTCACTAGTAGAAGCAATGTTGTCATCAGAAGCTGCCTGGAACGCTACCAACACGTTTGCAACAGAAGTCCTTAAGGACTTGCGTTCCACCGAAAGAAAAAGAGCAAATAGCAGAAGATAGAAGGAAGGTAGTTAACACCTTGGCCACCAGAAGGAAGAGCAGTAGCTAGATCCTCCCTTCACGAAGTAATGCCTGACGGCGGTTTCCATGAGGGATTAGAGGAAAGAAGGAAAGGGGGTTTAGGGTTTAGTGGGTAGGGGCGTTAGCGTTGAGTTTTAGTATGACGCTGCGTCGAGTCGCCACATATCCAGGCCGAACAGCTATGCCTGGAATCCGTAAAAAGGATTCCCCCTAAAAAAAAAAAACACACACACACACACACATACAAACAAACACACACACACACACACACACACACACACACACACACACACACACACACACCGCACTGAGAAAAAAGTATTTTGATAATCACAATACTTGGTATTTTGATAATCAAATTACCAAGTATTGTGATTATCAGAATATAAGTCAGTTTAAGACCTATACTCTGCGCAATAAACTATAATATATGCTCTGTCACTGCCATCGAAGTTTCAACACTAACAGTTAGTTTATTTGATTTATGTACTGGTAAAAATAGAATTCAACTAATATTTGTTATATTAGCTTGAAAAAAATTTATTATTACACTTAATTTTAATTTTAATTTGTTTTGTTAGCTTTAGAAGTCAATTGATTTGTGTCAGTAAAGTGAGGTTATAAACATCTAATAGTCTGTTACATTGGTATACTGATAATCAGTATACCTAGATATTGTGAAAATCAGTATACTTATTGTGATAAAATACCACGCAAAAAGGCACCTGGACCTGATGGCGTCCCGGCATCGGTGATCAAGATTATAGCCCTGGAATACCCAGACTTACTCCTGAACACCTACAACGCATGCTTGGCAACTGGCACCTTTTCCGCGGTCTGGAAACGGCAGAGATTGGTTCTCTTAGACAAAGGTAAGGGAACCCCCATAACACCTTCGTCGTTTAGACCACTCTGTATGCTAGACATTGCTGGAAAACTGCTCGAGAAGCTCATACAAGGGAGACTTAGCGACGACATCGACCGTGCTGGAGGTTTTGCCACCAACCAGCATGGCTTCCGGAAAGGTCATTCGACAGTCGGAGCGATCAAGAAAGTCATAAAGACAGCAACACAAGCATGGTCTGGTAGCCTCAAAGCTCGTAAAGTATGTCTTCTCCTCACGCTAGATGTCAAAAACGCATTTAACAGCGCGAATTGGGGAGACATTTTAGATGCTCTGGAGCACAAGTTTGACGCGGAGCCAGAAAATCTGGCACTAGTCGACAACTACCTTGATGATAGAAAGCTAATAGTGGAAACTACTGAAGGCCCACAAGAATACGCCATAACGGCTGGCGTGCCGCAAGGCTCAATAATAGGGCCTGATCTATGGAACGCAGACTACGACGAGCTTCTTGAAATCCCGTTGCCAGAGGAAGTAGAGCTAACAGGCTTTGCAGACGACGTTGCAGCCACTATAATGGCGGACAGCGTGGAAGAGGCCGAACTGCTAGTTCGGGAAACCATCGACACCGTCGAGACTTGGCTCGATAAGCATCACCTGAAACTCGCCAAACAGAAAACCGAGATGGTCGTTTTGACCCGTCAAAAATGGTTTCCAAAACCATTCGCTATGGACATGGGAGGAACAACGCTGACGTCAACAAGGGCCCTGCGGTATCTAGGGGTAATGATAGACGAGAAACTATCTTTCCGTGAACACCTCGACAGTGCATGCAAGAAAGCCAGCAAGACTGTGTCTAGCCTAGCACGAATTATGACCAACACCATGGGACCAAGAACAAAAAAGAGAAGAGTTCTTCTAGAAGCAGTCCACTCGGTACTGCTTTATGGAGCGGAGATATGGGCAGACATATTAAAGCAGAAGACCTACCGGCGAAAGATAGCAGCAGTACAGCGGCGAGGCGCTCTCAGGGTTGCCTGCGCCTACCGCACAGTTTCCGAAGCGGCTGTATTGGTCATTGCAGGAGCCGCGCCCATCGACCTATTAGCGTTCGAAAGAGCAAGACTCTATGACGCTAAAGACAGTGATGATAACATGAAGGACGCAAGAACGAGGATAAAGGCGGAAACGCAGCAAGAGTGGCAGGACCGATGGACATCGGGAGAGACGGGCAGATGGATGGCGCGCCTGATCCCAAACATCAACGTCTGGCTCTCTCGGAAGCACGGGGATACGGACTTCTTCCTGACCCAGCTATTGACGGGACATGGGCAGTTCAATGCCTATCTTTTCAAGATGGGTTTGCACAGCACACCAACGTGCAAATACTGCCCGGATAAAATCGACGACGCCGAACACACATTCTTCGAGTGTGCTCGATGGAAGGACTACAGAAGAAGCACCGAAGAGATCATAGGCACCAGGCTCTCCCCCTCAAGCCTGGTGACCTATATGATCAAACAAGAGGAAAACTGGTCAGCTGTTGCAGTTTATGCTATGACCCAGATTTTACTTTTTGTATTTGAGTATTTTAGTTTATTTTTTGTTAATTACTTAAAAATTAATAGAAACAATTATTGTTATTAGTGCGACGATTATTATTTAATTATTGTATTTATTTAGTTAATAATTTTATATTATTGTTACCGAAGGTATGATTAAATTAAGAAATTAAGCGTGTGAGAAATTATTACGAAGCCGAGCGAATTAATTGTAAAAGAAATTAAAAGACTGGGAAAATTATTCTAAGTTCCGAACAAGATTTAGTATGGGAAAGTGATGAATGGATATAAAATGAAAGAAATGACGATTATTATTTTGTAAGAAATAATTTAGGTAAGCGAAGATTTTATAAGTCCGGAGGACAATTTAGTATGGAAAATCAACGAATGGATATATAATGAAAGAAATTGCGATTAAAATAATAAAGAATTGTGAATTTGACGAAACGAATGGATAGAGAATGAAGGAAATTACGATTAAAATAATAAAGAATTGAGTTTCGAAAATAAAAACTTAGAATTTGGCGAGACGAATGGATAGAAAATGAAGGAAATTACGATTAAAACAATAAATAATTATTTTTGAATGCTAGTTCGAGGGCACCGGACAGGTGTCTAAAACGACCCTTCCGGTTCGTTACAAAAGAGTTGGGGGAAAAATGATAAACGCCAAAATTTGGCTCGATAAAGCAAGCAGTTCTTTCTCGGGAGAATTATTCGGGCGAATACTCTTCACCAAGTAATTCCAGAGGATGATACTCTACCTGGAGTCTGACCAAGGCCCAGGTAAGTATCATGAACCGACCGGATGAAAGTGCTACTCCCCGTGCCGAAGCCTTCAGCTGAGGTACGGTAGGTGATCATAAGCCATGTAGGTGGGGGCGAAGAGGACACTCTCCATTCGCTCTCGGGGTAGAGGTTTAGGCCCAGGGGTGACGGCTAGTCTCCTGGGGAAGCGGGGAACCAGCTCTTGACAGTTAGTTCGTGATTTTGAACCGCGAATATGAGTGAAAAGAGTGTTCTAATATATTGTTTATATTGTTTAATTTATTTATATTGTTTATATCGTTTATTAACAGGATCAGGCCAA
The DNA here is from genome assembly GCF_020080835.1 of Cotesia glomerata. NCBI lineage: Eukaryota > Metazoa > Arthropoda > Insecta > Hymenoptera > Braconidae > Cotesia > Cotesia glomerata. The sequence goes on along the minus strand of NC_058163.1, from coordinate 8,263,061 downwards.
TAAAGAGGTTTTCCTTTTTCTTTGATTTATTTAAAATGAAGTGTTTTGTTTATATTTTGTTATTGATAATGTAATCCCCGTTTATGACCCTGGACTCCGGCGAGCAAATTTCGAGCCGGAGACAAATTAGTTAAATTAGATATTTATATTTTTGAAAACGTGGACGTTACAATGCACAGCACCTCCTGAAAGACAAAATCGCAGAAAGGGACCAGTAGCCAGGAGTAGGCGTCGTGAGACGCAGCACGACTGGATTGAAGTAATGCTAACGCGGTTCCAATCCAGTCCTCCCCGTACCATCTAGGGGAGAGGGGAAGAGGAATGTTTTTTTTAGTGGGTAAAAATCTCCACACTACCGACTATCGATATCTGCCGGAAGATGGGCGGCAGAGTTAACGATACCGGTGTCTTTTGAAGATCTTTTTTCGTACCTCTTTACAAAAAAAAAAAAAAAAAAACATACATACATACATACATACATACATACATACATACATACATACATACATACATACATACATACATACATACATACATACATACATACATACATACATACATACATACATACATACATACATACATACAGACATAGTGACATAGTGGCACCCTCGCGGGGATAGTCAGGGAAGCTTCCTGTGACCTTCAAACGTCGAGATCTGATAAAAATCGTTTTTTGTAAAACGGGGTAAAACCAATAACTTCCCGATTTTTGAAAATCTGAGATTTTCTTAGCGGGAAGTTAAAAAATCGAATTTTCCCGGAGAAATATCCAAATTGCGAGGTGCCCCGAGGCGGGGGGTCCGAATACACCAAGAAATATTCATTTCAAATAATAAGCAGATTTTACTCTCAAATAATTATGAAGACTTTATTCAGTCAAATAAAATAAAACGAATTAATTTTTACACAAAAATTAATTAGTTTATCAACAGAAAACGACTGTTTGAATTATTTGAACTATTCGAATTGTTTGAATTATTCAAACTATTCGAATATTCGAGGCGAATAATTTGTAAATTCGAATATTCGCACACCCCTAGATAAAACTTATCAAAGTCATTTTCTTACCACAATAGTTTGTCTTCTAAATTAAATAAATGTATAATTATATCTACTAATATAAACTTGGATGAAACTAAAAAAAATTTGTACAAAATTATATCTTGAGATGCATAGTTCGATCCAACCACTTGTATCGGAAAAATAAACATTTACTTACTTTTACTGTAACTCTGGACAATCAAGGTCCAAGGATGATTGTTGATTGCCGGAACCACTGAAACTCTTTCCCAAGACGTCGATGCAAAGTCCGTAAATGGATTGAAGCTATAAATCTTCGGAACTTGATTCTGATGATCCAAGCAAATAAAGACAACATTGAGTATATCATTCTTCCAAGCTTCCATCAAAAACGATTGGGCATTAACGCATCCGTTGTCATTGTTTCCGTCTAGAATTATGAAAGATTGATCAAAGTTTTGCCATGTTTGATTAACAAGGATCTGTTTCATTTCTACTGGTGATGTCAATATTATAATAATCAAAAGAACTGGCGTGACTTGATTTGCCGGTATGCTGTAGTTTGTTGAATTCTCAAGCAGTGTTATTGATCCGGTTATTTGATTATAAATATCTTCAGATGCTGGATCTGTCAATAGATTAGCAATGACGATACTTGCTTTCACATCGGGGTAGCAGCTGCTGATGAGTTCTGTCTACAAATCGGATCAACAGTTATCAAAAAACTTAAGGAACGTATTGAGTGAAAATAATTGAGAAATTACCAGTAAGTTAACGTCATCATTCTTTTTTCTTATAGGTCTTCCAATATCACATGCATAGAGGTAATGAATGAATATTAATGAAATTAAAAAAACTCGGCAAAACATTTTTATTGACTTGTTATTGTTTCAACACGTCAACACTCACTAATATCGTCACTGAAAGCATGAAGCTGATTACACAATTTGCTGCTACTAGTCACTCATGCAATCGGAAAAATATAATTAAATATTCATGATTGAACTAGATTTCTCACTCAAGAAACTTTTATGTGGACTGGCAAATCGATAAGTGAATAATTTAACTAATGTTGACTATTTTTCAAACATCACACACAAAGTTAAAACAATTATTCTATCAAACACCTAAAACAAATTAAACAAGTATTAATCAGAAATGTTAACTAAGTGCGATTGTCGCGCGGTGAATAACTCGACACAAAAAACAATAATCGAATTGAAGCTGAAGATAATAAAACCATAAAAATAATACTTCATGTGATCCATTGTTAATACTTGATATTGCTCAGGCTCTTGATGTTTCGAATGTTGATATCTCGCTAAAACTTTTTTAATATAATAATCATTCAATCCACTCTCAATTAACATCAATAATTTTTCGTTTATTTCAGGGAATATCGGCCAATTACGTTGAGTTATGTAACAATAGTGCTTTTCGGGGATAAGTGGCTTCTTCGGCATGTGACAGTTTTCAGTTACTAATGGATAAAGCAACGTTTCTATTTCAGCAAACGCCTCATTTTCCTGAAGCTGAGAACAGCTTGAGATATTGAAAATTTTATCAATATTTTTAGAACATAAATCAATCAGAAAAGCTTTATTAAGACCATCCTATAAAATGTTGTAGTTTAATTCCTTCAAATCTTCAATTTTTTCTACGTTCCGAGCCATGTTTAATGACGAAATAACTGTACTCATGTTTGCTTGAATAATAATATTTGCAAATGTAAAACTCAAAAATGTTGCACTAAACAATACTCTTCCCCGAATAGTTACCGGTAATCTGGGCAATGAGAGATTTAGAAAAAATAGTATAATGTCAATAAAATTTCGCGAGTATGGATTTCTCAATAAGTAACGTAAGAGTATGAAAATTACAACACTTATGATGAAAAATGATAAAACAATAGATAAAGGTAAAAAATCGAATAAATATCCCTGAAGCCCTTTTAATTCCCTGGATCGAGTAATTACACTGAATCCTGCTTGATAAAATGGGTATGTCATTTCTCCAAGTGTGTTAGGAATATTCATACGAACAGAGTTTACTGCCAAACTATATCCCCCCTCGAAAAAAATTATCCTAAAGTAACAGCTACTCTCGTTTCGAGTTACGAAAAAAACTTGTAATATCATGTTAAGTTTTGATACCAGTAACTTCATTATTTCATAATCAAAGCCTTCAAAATTCACGACTCCGTTATTAATGGTATATCATATGTATGGTTCTTTATAATCAACAAGTACATCAAATTCGTACCCACCAAGATTTCCAGTTTTTTTTATAAAATAAGTCTGAGCATAAAGTGTCACCTAAAAACAATAACATTTAAAATTACGGGTAAGCTTGCAATTGAATTATATATTTCATACACAGTTCAATTTTCAGTGCAGATGTATTAAGAAGAGTTTTATTTTACCAGCAGTATAGTTTTGACTGAACAAAGTCCACGAATGATTATTGATTGCCGAGACCACTGAAATCTTCATCCAAGACATTGGGGCCGAATTCGTAAAAGGATTAAAGCTATAAATTTTCGGAACTTGATTCTGATGATCCAAGCAAATGAAGACAACATTCAGTATATCATTTTTCCAAGCTTCCATCAGAAATGATTGAGCACTAATGCATCCGTTGCCATTGTTTCCGTCCAAAATTATGAAGTATTGATTAAAATTTCGCCATGCTTCATTAACAAGAACATGTTCCATTGCTGCAGGTGATGACAATATCATAATAATCGAAGGAACTGGCGTATTTTGATTTGTCGGTATGTTGTAGATTGCTGATTTGTTAAGAAATAACACAGATTGCGGCATACTTTCATCAAGTTCGTTAACAAACGAATTGCTCGGAGAATCAGTTATCAAAATACTCGCTTGAATATCAAAACATTGTTCCATCAATTCGTTCTGAAAATGTAATTATCAGCTTCGATAAACAGTTACAAAAATGAACATTTATTGTTTCTACTTACCACCAAGTTAATTCGCTGATCCTTTTTCTTTGAAGGTATCTTGATATCTTCTATACAAGCAATGTAAGCAAAGAATAATGAAACAAAAATACAACAGCCGAACAATTTGAACGGCATATTTACTGTAAAAGATTGTATTACTTGTTAACACTTTGATACAAGTATAATGACTGAGAACTAGTACACTATCGATAGTATAATTACATGGCGTGTTATTATAATTGTTTTTTCACATCAATAGTCTTCAAAATTATCAAAAATTTCTTGTACAAAAGAAGTAATTATGAAACCAAATCTTAGACATATTCATTATGAAATACTTGATCAATCACTTAAAATTTGTCAAAATTTACGTGATGTATTGAAAGAATATTTTAAAATGAGCTTTATAATATACAGAACAAGTTGCGTTCATTCATTAGAGTAATAGTGACAATGATTCACTGTAAAATAGAGAAAAATATGAAACGCATGCGTTGTTCTGACAATGAGTGGGGGCGGCGATTTCCACCTCTGATTAAATGTCTATTGGTTCATATAATCCACACCTCTTTTTCATATAAAATGCTGATTGTAGATTCGCACAACAGCAATATAACTTGATGCAAATTGTTACAACTCTATTATTTACAAAGTAGATGTGTTTTTATTATATTTGCCCTTGAACTTTGTACTTTTGTTTTACTGTAACAATCGATACAATAATTTTTTCAGTGCATAACACATTAATACAAACACTGAGTCGAATATAGTAACATTAAAAACGTTCAATAAATTCTTTCTTCTTCCTCAAGATACATATAAAAATGAAGCTATAATTTAAAAAATACTATTTCCACAACTCTCATTAATTATACAAGTTGTAAAACTATAAATTTGTTTCGAAATAGCCGTGCGTAGAACAACTCTAAAACAAACACGATCCATGAAACAAAAATAGTGACGATAAATATTTGAAAAACATATTGCATATGATCCATCGATATAGGTTGAGATCGCTCAGGTTTTTTATGCTTAGTTTGTTGATATTTTTCCAAAATTTGTTTCATTTTATAGTCAGTCAATCCTCCTTCGAACAGCATTTGTAATTTTTTATTCATTCTAGGAAATATTCACCAATTACGGCGGGTGTAGTAAGTTAGGTACATTCCTGATATGAGCGGCTTTCGCGGAAGATGGCAGGAATCAGACATGAGTGTTCAAAGAGTCATATCTTTATCAGCATATGCTTCATTGTATTTAAGCTGCGAGCATTTTACATTTTCTAGAACCAATTTCGTGTTTTTAACCCCACTGTCTTTCATAACAGATTCCATGAATTCACCGACAAGAACATTATAGTTCATTTCATTCAAATCTACCATAGTTTCAACATTTCGGGCAATGTTTTTTGTTGTCAAAGCTATATCTATGTGTGCTTGAAAAATGATATTGGATACCGTAAAGCTAACTGAAGCAACTACGAATACTATTCGCCCACAAAGAGTAAATTTTCCTGGAGCCATTGGTAAATTCAAATAAAAACGAATAATGTCGATAAAATTCCGTGAGTACGGATCTTTGAATACATACATTAAGAGGAACTATATTAAAATGCTTGCAAAAAGGAAAAGTATTGCTGTTGGCAATAAGAAAAATCTGAATAAATATCCAGCAAGAATCTTGAACTCTCGGTACTGAGTCATTACAGAGATAGCAGTTTGTTGAAACGGATAAGTACAAGATTTTCAGTTTTATCAAAGAATAAGTTTTTACAAGACGCGTTACCTAAAGAAATAAGATAATTTACAGTTGAAAACACTAAAAAAAAATTAATAAATAATGTACTTACTAGTACTGTAGTTTTGACTTAACAGAGTCCAAGAATGATGATTGATCGCCGGAACCACTGAAATCTTCATCCAAGCCTTCGGAACTGAACTCGTAAAAGGATTGAAACTATAAAATTTGGTATTTCGATTCTGATAATCAAAACACATGAAGACTACATTGAGTATATATTTCTTCCAAGCTTCCATCAGGAATGGTTGAGAGTTGAGGCATCCATTATTGCTATCTCCACCATCCAAGATTATGAACAATTGATCAAAGTTTCGCCATGTTTCATTAGCAAGAACTTCTTTTATATCTGGCGGTGGTCAATATCATTATTATACACGGAACTGGCGTATTTTGATTCATAGGTACACTATAACTTTCTGATTTGTTGAGCACTGTCACTGAGCCAATCATAATCTTGAGAAGATTATCAGAAAGGTGATTCACTGATGAATCAGTGATTAACATACATGCTCTTACGTAAGATAAATACTATGTAATTAGATTCGTCTGAAAATATTAATCTTCATTATTTAAAATTCTTGCAATTAGGTATAATTGAGTCGGTTAATCCGACTAAAAAAGTTAGCTAAGTTAATTCCGGTATAACTAGAAAAAATCAATTTTTTTCGATAACTATCTCATGACCGAATCAACCGATTTTGACCGGTTTGGCAGAAATTAACGAGATTTTTTAATGTTAATAAGAGCTGATTAGTTTTTGGAATCGATCGGTAAAGCCATTTGAAAGTTATTCCAACAAAACCATATTTCAAAAAATTTTTTTTCGTAGTTTTTTTGAGATTTCTTAAAATCTACCGGTCCGAATCAATCCAAAATGTATTTAAAAGCTAAGTTTGGTCAAGCCCTTTCGAATGGCACCGATCGCAATGAAATCGGTCAAGCTGTTCAAAAGTTATGAGAAGTTTACATACATACTTACATACAAACATACATACATACACACACACACACACACACACACACACACACACACACAGCCGCACGGACATCATCGCGGGAATAGTCAGAACAGCTTTCTAGGACCTCAAAACGTCGACATCTGATGAAAACTCGATTTTCGCAAAACGGGGTAAAACCAATAATTTCTTGGATTTTAAAAAATTTTCAATTTCTTAGCGGGAAGTTAAAAACCAATAAAAAATAGTTTCAAAAAAAAGCTAAAAAACACGCTTTTTATATAAAACTAAGCTAAAAAAAAGAAAATAAATTTGAATTAAGAATAGTGTTAAAAATTTTAATAAATATAAATTAATAATAGGTGTAAATAATTGTAAATAAGAAAAAAATGTTTTATTTTAAAAAAAGCGTGGGGTGCATGGTGTCAATAGTTATAAATATTTAATTGACAGATACGAGAAGAAGGATTATTTTTTCGATAATATCTTAAAAAGCACCCCACGCTTTTTTTAAAATAAAACATTGTTTTCTTATTTATACACGGAAAATAAATTGTGGTAGTGGCAACAGCAACTGTAGTTCCATTTACCGCAGGCTGTAGTATGACCTGAGACAACTCCAAACTGTGGGTAGATTTACTCCAATATTGTAGTTAAGCGTTAACTATAGTAAAAAGTATGATATGGTACAGCATGCGGTATTTGTAACTCCAATTGTAGTTTAATTTACTTAATATGCGGTTAACCAATTGCATAAAAATAAACGGTATATAACCTAAAATTTTTATAGTTTATAATTAAAAATTACTTACTGAGTTATTTATATATAATAAATATGGTAATTATTTACAAGTGGGGTTCATCCATGCTGGGCCATAATATTTTTTTTTTTTTGATCAAATTGATCATTTTTTTTTAATTGTTCATTTTTTTATGTATTTAAAAAAAAATATATATATATTAAAAACATCAAAAAAGATAAAATAGAAACTTTATCCAAAAAAATGAGAGCCAATTTTTTTTCCAACTTTTGATGGCAAAAAAGCTGTCGAAATCTTTATTTTTTTCTCTCACGACATTTTTTATCATATATACGTCGTAAAAACAAACAGAATAAAAAAAATTAGATAATGTTAATGCTTCACCTAGATATGAACAAAAATAGGGTGGACCCTACTTGTACATAATTACCCTAAATATATTTAGGTTTTAAAAAAGTATGAATTTAAAAAATATGACTGTATTTGTTTTTTTTTTTTTTTTTTGGTATTATAAAAATAGAAGGATTTATTCGTATTAAAAAATATTTGTTAATAATTAATAAATCATTTATTAGAGACCAGTTTTTAGTATTAAACAAATATTTCTTAGTATTTAAAATAATTTGTTTGTATTTAATAAATCTAATATTAATTCATTAAATATTAATAAATCTTTTTAAATACAAATAAATATTTGTTAAAGACTAAAAAGTGGTCTCTAATAAATGATTTGTTACATATTAACAAATATTTTTAACTATAAACAAATCCTTCTATCAGTGTTACGTTTAGTATTTTATTTACAGATGATTATTTATGAGATGCTATAATAAACGAGTATACTAACAAGAGACTAACCCCAAATTGGCGAAATAGCGGGAACGGTTCCTTCTGTAGTACTTTCAACTCCCACGTGGAGTATTTGTTATTGCAGTGTGCAGTAGAATTTACCGCAAGATTGGAGTAAATTCAACTTATTGACTTAGTAAAATTTGACGCATATTGAGTAACTGTTATCACTTATATGATATTTGTAACTACAGAAACATTTACTGCAATCTAGTAAATGATACTGCACATTATTTTCCGTGTACTATTACTAGACGACCCGGTGAACTTCGTATCACCTACATATATTTGTGAAAAGTATAGTCAAAATTTAATACAAAATTCTTATTTACATTAAATGCAACATAGTTATACACTTAATCAATTTAAAGCTTTTTGATGGACTACATTTTTTATCTTTTTTTGCGGTGCGTAAATATATAAAGATCATGGTTTTCCGATTCACGAACACAGGACGTATAATTTCCCATGCACGAAACAGGGAAACTCCGATTTGATTCCGCAAATTTTCAACGACTGGCCTGGCGATTTATTTATGATCGTCAGTGCGGTTTGAACGTGAGATAGCTCGTCCCACATCTCATTAACTGGCATGACCTTAGTCAGGTCGTCTTCTCCTTGGTATTTTGAAACAATAACAATAAAAAAGTTCTTACGCGCTGACAAACTGATGATAGATTTTATTAATCGGCTTGAAATTAATAATCAATTGTTTGAAAAATGAATTCATTTTCAACCGTTACATTTCCGCAATCATAAAATCAATTAATTAGTTATGTGATTAGCAAAAATAACATGTATAAAGTTCTTAGTCCGTTGACTGAATAACTACATGTCATGTTAAGTTTTGAAAACCTTACAAAATGACTTTTTCCCCGCTGCCAAAGAGATGATTGTTGTAAGGAAGTTTTTATTAAATGTTATTGAAGTTTAATAGATATGTCCTTAATTTCATGTCTCAAAAAGTCCTAGTTTATGAACAAAAATATTTTTTACATTCTACTCACCACTCTGACACAACCTACATATCAATTGAATTATTACGAAAGAATTTCGTAAGATCCTATTCGAGATGATGTCTACATTGTAAATAAAAGATTCCAACAAAACTTTGAGTCCATAAAAACTATCGATTGGAAATGAGAAATTTTCATGACTAACGCCCCCGCAATCCCTTTTGAGGTTGGAATTTGATAAAATCCACTCTTAGCTGAACTTAACATCATACACGAAGATTCCTATTAAATTTGGAGTCTGTAGAAGTTACAGTTTGAAAATGAAAACTTAACATTCTAACACCCACCCCCGTAATTCTTATTGGGGGTGGGTTGTAAAATCCGCTCTTAGATCATTTCCGCATCACATATGGAAGACTCCACCTAAATTTTCCGTCTGTAGGATCTACAATTTGAAAGTTAAATCCACCCCCGCAACCCCCTGTGGAGCGAGCTATCGTAAAATTCGTTCATAGATTATTTCTATATCTCTTACAAAAGATTCCTACCAAATTTGGGAACTATAGGAGCTATAGTTCAAAAACGGGAATAATTCATTGTTAACGCCCCCGCAATCCCCTTTGAGGGTAGATTTTTTAAAAATTTTTTTACATACAAACCTTCTCCTTACAATTCTGAAGATAACGAAAAAAAATTTAGCTCAATCGGTCCAGCCGTTCTCAAGTGATGCGTGGACATACATGCGGCATTTTATTTTTATTTATATAGATTAATAGATTAATTTATATTTATTAAAATTTTTAATACTATTTGTCATTGGTCTTCGATAAATGTATAAAATTTGAAGGAAATCTGACCGTTAAAAGTGGATCAAAATCGCCCCCAAAGGGGTTGGTTACAAACAAACATATATAGTAATATATACAGGTTAGACTAATAATAAAAAGCGTGTAATAAAAATGTCGCTTTTCAAAAAAACGCAAAATTTTAGTTTAATATTGGAAAAAAAATTGAAATAATAGAAATTCAATTTTTTCATATTTTTTTTTAAAAACTACGTTTCAAGACAAAAAAAATGACTCCATACATCTAAGATTATGATGGATTGATTACGAGTTATGAATTTTCTAAACTTGACATACCACTATTTTTTCGAAATTTTCAAAAATTTATATCTTTAAATCTTATGGGGATTAAGAGCTAAAAATTTACAGGTAAGCGTCTTCTGATACATATAAAAAAATGTCAAAAATTCAGTTAAGGAGGTTCTACGGCAAAAAAAAAACACCAATAAATTGTGGCTATTGGTTTCTATCTCACGCACTATAGTGCTGCCTCTCTTCACCGACTATCGCTCACTTACTTCCACTCACGTAAAATATCGAAAGTCGCTAACTTCAAAAATTTTTTAGAAAAATATGAATATACCGCTCGTTTATGTTATTTTTGATAAAATATACTTGTTATAACTCCAATTAAATATTCTCAGTTTTTCCAAAAAATCCTAAGTATGGTTATTATTCAATAAAATGTTCACTCTAACTACGGTCAGGATAGGGAATACATGTTAGATGTATTTTAATTGCTAATATTTCGAAAATTAGCACTGCAAGAACTATTAAAAAAAATTTATTCGTATAGAAGACACTTAAAAGTACGCGTATTCAAAAATTGAAGAATATTGTAAGAAAAGTGATTTTTCACGGAACCTCCTTAAGGTAGTTGTAGCGTGATAGGCATTTCAACAGAAAATTATGAAACTTTTTTTATTGAAAGACTAGCTGACCCGGTGAACTTCGTATCACCTACAATATATTTTAAAACACCTTCCGAACAGCGATTATCAATCTAAACTCTAATCTACTTCGATAAAGAATAAATACTGGCTGCATGAAGCGCGGTTAGAATTTTGTCAAGTTATTAAATGAAACTCGCTTCTCATTATCGCCTGAAAATCAAGATCCTAAAAAATGAACACTGAATTTATGAAATTTTTTTTTTGTCCATACATACAGAAGATAGACGTTTAACAATTTTAGATCTGTTCATTTCCTTAGCTAAACTTTCGGGTTTTTCAAAAATTTTTTTCTTTCGAAAACATCCCTGAACTATAGCGAGATTAACGCACAGCTATTCATTTTTATCTATATATATAGATAGACTTATATAGGTGACAAATGAAATACTGCTGTGAAGCAGGAAACAATTGATGTAACTTGATATTTTTGATTTCTTAATATTTAGGATTTTTTTTTTCAACTTTTTATTTTTTTTTTTCTAAACCATGCTCTAACTATACCTGATGACGTACAAAATAAAAAAAAAATTATCAAAATCGGTCCAGTCGTTTTTGAGTTTTAGCGAGACTAACGCACAGCTATTCATTTTTATACATGGGGTATTCCATGCCAAAGCGACCACATTTTAACTCGACCCCTTTAGATTTAGCTGAAACTTTATCATTCTTTTCTACCTTTTGAACAACATTTTTGAGAATTTTTTAAAATTTTTTTGTTCAACCCAAAAAAGGTTATGAATTTTTCAAAAAAATGGCTTTTTTGAGCTAGAAGAGCTCAAAAGCATATAAAACCTATCTCTTTGAGCTCGGAGAGCTCAAAACAACACATAAATTGTATTTTTGAGCTCAGAGAGCTCAAAAACAGCATAATTGCGATTTTAAGCGTCCAGATATGGAATTAGCGGGAAGTTGCAAGGATGGCCTTCAGGGTCAACCGTTTTCCTAATTTTTTTTTTATTTAATTGAAAAAAAAATTGTCAAATTTTCTAAAATAAAAAAATTTTTTTTTTTTCAATTAAAAACCGATTATTTTTTATAAAATTGATCATATTTAATTTTTTTTGCGTTTTTTTTCCAAAAGTTCATTCAAAAACAAAAATTTATTAAAAGAAAAAGGTACCCAAAGGTCAATGCCTAAAAAAGTTATGGCTATTTGAAAATAAAAAAGCCATTTTTTTGAAAAATTCATAACTTTTTTTGGGTTGGATAAAAAAATTTGAAAAAATTCTCAAAAATGTCTTTTGAAGGGTAGAAAAGAATCGTAAAGTTTCAGCTAAATCTAAAGGGGTCGGGTTCAAAAGTGGTCGATTTGGTATGGAATACCCCATTGATAGATAGATATAAACATTACAAAAATAAACACGAACAAAACAAAAGTAATGACAAACATTCTTCTTGCGTTTCTTCTTGAGATTTGTGGTTATGTCCGACAAACTAAATAGGTAAATAGTACAACTCTGCAGTATACTTGTACGTATCTTCCTATATATCGAACAATTTTGGTACTCTCTTGCAACCTTTTGTCTCAAGCGTAACAATAGCGATTCCAACACAAAATTAATAATTTTTGATTTTTTTAGCTGAACTTTCGCGTTTTTCAAAAATTTTTAACTTCCCGCTAAGAAAATCGAAAATTTTAAAAAAATCGGAAAGTTATTGTTTTCACCCCGTTTTGAAAAAATCGAGGTTACAACAGATCTCGACGTTTTGAAGCCCTAAGAAGCTTTCCTGACTATTTTTACGATGATGCCCGTACGTCTGTGTGTGTGTGTGTGTGTGTGTGTGTGTGTGTGTGTGTGTGTGTGTGTGTGTGTGTGTGTGTGTGTGTGTGTGTGTGTGTGTGTGTGTGTGTGTGTGTGTGTGTGTGTGTATAAACCTCTTATAACTTCTGAACGGCTTGACCGATTTGATCGCAGTTAATGTCATTCGAAAGGTCTTCGCCAAACTTAGATTTCCTGAAAGTCGGAACCGATTTGGACCAGTAGATTTCGAGAAATCGCAAAAAAAGTGAAAAAAAAATTTGTTTTTTTTTTTCATTTTTTTTAAATATCTCCGAATTGGCTGAACTGATCGACCTCGAAAACTCATTAGCTCTTAACCTTCAAAACCTGCATCTATCACCACGAAAAGCGTCAGAATCGGTTGATGCGTTCGTGAGATATCGTTGTCGAAAAAAATCGAAAAAAGTGTTTTTTTTTGTAATAACTCCGAAATGTTTCATTAGATCAATTTTTATGTTCCGAATTATTTATAGAGCTTAAAAAACTACATCTATCGCTGCCAAATGCGTGAAAATCGATTAATTCATTCAAAAGTTATAGCAGTTTGAAAATTTAAAAATCGTGTTTCATCGAACTTTGATAAGATTTTTGAGCTCAAAGAATTCAAAAGCATAGGAAAACTGTCTCCTTGAGCTCGGAGAGCTCAAAATAACATATAAATTGTATTTTTGAGCTCGAAGAGCTCAAAAACGTCATGAGTGCAATTTTAAGCGCCTAGGTATGGAATTAGCGGGAAGTTGCACGGATGGCCTTCAGGATTAACCGTTTTCCTAATTTTTTTTTAAATCATCCCTTAACTATAGCGAACAAAACAAAAAAAAATTTTTCCATCGGTCCACCCGTTTTTGAGTTTTGGCGAGACTAATGCACAGCAATTTATTTTTATATTTTTTTATTATTCGATGATGATTGATGATAATGACTTTTTTAGCTAAACTGTTGGGTTTTCCAAAAAAATTTTTTTTCTGAATCATCTCTGAACTACAGCAAACAAAACAAAAGAAACAATTTTGAAAATCAGTCCAGCCTTTTTTGAGTTTTAGTGAGACGAACGCACAGCAATTAACTTTTTTTTTTTTTATTTTTTTAGCTGAACTTTCGAGTTTTTCAAAAATTTTTATTTTTCTAAACCATCTCTGAACTATAGCGAACAAAACGAAAAAAGAATTTTGAAAATCAGTCCAGCCGTTTTTGAGTTTTAGCGAGACTAACGCACAGCAATTTATTTTTATATATATAGATATATATATACGATATAATCGGCATTGTCTCTTCTCTAACTCCCGTAATTATATACGGATCTCAATGAAACGTAACATACTTATTTTTAGAACGATTTCCGAGGTTAAGTTCTAAGATGAGCCAAATTTGTCGATTAGTTTAAAAAAGAGAGCAATTCAAAAATTTTAAAAACTCGCAAAAAATTTCGCTTTTACTTTATTTCCGTGCAATAACAATAAAAAGCGACATCCTATTGGATTTCTGTAGATTGCATTTGAAAGCTTATTTAATAAGCTTTAATTTGTCTACTTATTTATTTTTCCAAATTGAATAGTTCAAGAATAATAGCAATTCAAAAATTTTCAAAAATCGCAAAAATTTTCAATTTTTCCGTATTTCCGTGCAATTACAATTGAACTCGATATCTTATCAAAATTATATAAATAGCATCTGAAAGCTTATTAAATAAGCTTTAATTTGTGTACCTTATTATCAGTCTAGGCCAAAAATTACCTACTTTCTCAGACAGATTTAATGAAATTTTACTTTTGCATTCGTTTTGACGTCATTGTTGTTTAATGTAACAGAAGTTTATTTTTTTTTCGTATGCAACTCTAGTAGTATTTTTTTTATTCATCATGAAATCTACTTCCATTTCGGCTGCCGAATGGCCTTTTTTTTTATTTACACATGCAAAATCTTTTATTTAATTTTTTTATAAAATTATTTCATCGTCATTTAAATAAAAAAAAAAAAAAAAAGTAGAATATCTGGCAATTTCAATGCTATTTAGAACGAGAGCAAACATTAATCGATGTTTAATAATTATTTGACGATTTTACGAGTCAATGATTAAAAAAAATTTTTTTACTGATATTTGTAGGCATCAATAAAATATCTGTATCACTGTTTTATTATACTGGACATTTACTAATGCATCTCCACCTTACTAAACCATTCAAATGTTGCAGCGCTTGTGAAGTTTGATGAAAGATATATTCTTTACATTTCCTTCATATAAAAATATTACTTTTATTTTTTATAGCTACCTACGATGCACCGAGAGGTACAGGCAATGCTCTGGCAGAGGTCAATTAGACTATGATGATTTTTTTTTATTTGACCCGTGATCATATGCATCCACCTAATATGAATATGCAGGAAGAAGAAGCCTTCATGAATAGATTATATGATGCATGCCGAAGTCAGTTTCGAAGTGTACGTGTAATTTATGAAGATATTGCACAAGGGTGAGTCCAAGTAAATTCGAATTTTGTATAAAATAATTATTTCACTCTTGCTTTCATTAACCATTTCTTTTTATATTTAATTCTGCTAAAATATAGTATTATTTTTAATGAATTTTAAGCTGAATCTTTTCACAGTGTTTTTATTTCCATTGTTTTATTTCATGTCTTACAGTCGTCTAATTTTTCTACTCTCCAGATCAATTATAATAAATATTTGTTACAATAATTTTTTTTTTTTTTTCACAGATTCCCAAATGCAGTAATTAGTGTGCCATTCGATTCAATATCTAATGACTTATATCGGTGGCAACGCCTGGAACAGGCGGAATTACCGATTCCGACGACACTTAGCGAATTCAACACCATCATTCACTCGGTAGAATTTTTCCCTTTTACAATGCATGACAGTGGGAGAGTGTCAGTTCGGTCAACATCCCACGGCGAAGAAGCATCGACGTCTATTGTTTTTGGTGATCTCGATTTTATTAACGGTCTTGGAGTTATTGACAACTTACATTTTGTCACGACATCGTCGAAAGTTCCCGGTACTTTGACAAACATGAATGCTTGCGAACTAATGACTGTTGTGGTTAATTATAATAATTATGTAAGTAATCGTAAAAACCTTTTTTAAGGTAAATGAGATTAAAAATAAGAAACTATGAAGCTAACTTATTAATTGTCAAAAAATAAAATTTTGTTAAAATTGTATATATAAATGTTGTAGGCTTTTCCGATCTTGTGGGTATTAATCCCAAACCGCTTGCGTAGGACCTATGACTTCATTATGGATTAAATTTCGACTTTCTTCGGAATTAATAATAATCCGATAGAGATTTACACTGATTTCGAACGTCGGCTGCATGGAAGCCTCACAGCTTCTTTTCCGGAGACAACTGTCCAAACGACCTATCATTCTTACTGTTGGGTGAGTTTTTCTATACTTAATAATAAAAATAAAAAAAAAAATAATAATAATAATAGTAATTATGATTATTATTATACGATAGTATGAGTAGTATATAAAGAAATCACTCTATTAATCCATTTTTTTTTTCTTCAAGGCTTTATTAATGGAAGCTGAAATGCGAGGTCTTTTACCATTCAACATCGACGTAAAAATTATCTTTAAAAAATTAATTGCCTTGAGCTGTTTGCCGGCAGAAGATATTCCGGCTATGTTTGTTGAAATAAAAAATTCAGCATCACCAGCAGTTCAAGCTACTTTGAGAGAATTTTTCGATTATTTTGAAAATGCCTGGATTAACGGTGTAACTCCGAGATTATTTAGTTTTTACGAGAAGTTGGAGGTGATGACAGACTGTGGAGTGACTGGTCAAGTTTCATTATGCCAATCTCTGAGTATTGATGGTAATATCTGGGCATTTACCCGTAAGTATCTCTAATTGTGCTCTTTTCCATAAGCTACGTTCAAAGGTCCAATTTCATATTTTTTAGAATAACAATTAAATTACAATCGAGATAGTTATGAAAAACTTAACATGAAAAAAAATTAATGCTTTTATACCAATAAGTTTTGCAGTGAAAATATATAATTATGTTATTCCTTTAATTTGGTCCTTAGAAAATTCTTAATTATCATGTTATTTATTTCCTTATCAATTTATAATTTTACAGAGCAAATTCTTAAAATTTCCAATCAATCGACAAAAGACTTCGGAAGAATGCAACGGCAACGAAGAATAAATGTAACACCGCGAGTGCGACCTGTAATTAAGCGGGATAAAATGGAGCGTGCTTGGAAGATGTTCGCAACACAGAAGATTACTCTTTCCCGACTATTTCAGCTGGTGACTGTTTTAGTCAGTGAACACGTTGAGATGCTGCTGTACCGCAATGACTTCACACTTGTTGATTGTGAGCTACTTTCTCCTAACGAGATGGCAAATGACGCCGAATTTGAAGGTATTTCCTAATTTAAAAAAATAATTTGAAAATATTCAACCTATGCAAAGTGTACATCTCAATATACCTATATATTTGCTAATAAATGAATAATATATTTGCTAATAAATTTGAATATATTTGCTAGTAAATTTATTAATTTAATTATCATGAAAAATATTTAAATGTACTTTAAAACAAATTAAACTACAAAAAATATCTGAGCACTAACTATTATTGTTTTTTAGATTTTGAATATTTGATTGATGTCAATGATGAAGAGGCAGAATAATAAAATGATGGTAAGAATATTTTTCTGAAGTAAGGTAAATAAAGTATCTAGTAGCTGCGCAGGAACTACCATCTGCTCACTCCATGTAATTGTATATCTGCATTTGTGAATATAGATATATAAACCCGAGAAAAAATATTTATATGTAATTATATATATTTATATATAAATTGGTTATATATGATTATATATGAAAAATGGCCAAATATAATCATATCTAATCATACATAATTATATATAACAATATTTAATTATATATTTATTACATCTGATTAATTATTGGGTTAATTTTATGGATATAGTATTTAATATGGTCCTACGCAATTCTCTGTAACCAATTATAATGCAAAAAAAATATCTAGCTATAATTTTACGGCTATAACACCAGCGGTCACCCATCCAACTATTAACCCAGCTCAATGCTGCTTAACTTTAGTGATGTCCGTGCGTCTTGAAGTTTCTGTCTGCTGTGCTGCTGTCTTAGATGTCAATGATTCTATGATCTACATAATGTATCATATGAGTTTATCATAAATATAATATAAAAATTGATTTTATAATATATTTGGATAGTCATAATTCATAATTTATTTATTTGACCAAATCTCATTATAATATAACACTTATTTAAATAATAAAATAAATAATGATTTTACTATTAGGTAGTAGCAGAGCAGACCAAAAGATCTCATAGGAAATGTAACAAATTTTGTATTTCAGAATTATTTAAACGTAATTATAAACATCATTTTACACTTTTCGTGATTACTAAAAAAAAATTTTTTTTCAAAGAAAAAATTTTTATATATGTTAATTATATATAAGCATATATAATTATATATACTTATATATAATTATATATGGGATTATATATAATCTTGGATGGCTGTATATTGCTCCATATATAGTCATTTATAATTCTATATAATTTATAATTCTATAATTATATATGATTATATATGACCTCATATACAATTCCATATATAATCATGTATGATTATATATAACTATATATAATTATATATGGAACTATATATAATCTTGTTTGGCTGTATATTGCTCCATATATAGTCATATATAATTATATATGATTATATATGACCTCATATACAATTCCATATATAATCATGTATGGTTATATATAATTACTAGCGAACCCAGTCCGCTTCGCCGGGCTAAAGCTTAGTGTATTGAACAAAAGTACATATTTTAATATATTGTAAATAATTAATTCTATTCTCGCAATATGTCAACCATCATTCATCTTCGAGTTCATTTTCTTCAAGCTCTCTCTCTAGCGGGTGAAAAATTTTAAATAAACTCATAAACATATCAGTTAGTGTAGCATCCACTTTGTGATCTATACAAAAAAATATCGGGCTCATCGCAACATCGGCGATCAAAGTACGATGCAAGGCTTGAGCATTGTAAATGTGGATAACCTGAAAATCGTATCAATTAAGAAAAAGAAGAGATAATCAATTTTAAATTGTTGTTATTGATTGCAAATTTGTATTTTCTATAGTTATAATTATGACTTTATATGTAATACATCGAATTCACTTATATTCTACCCGACGTTCATAAAAGCTTAGAATGAACAGCTCAGAATACCCTTTAACATCATCAAGTAGTTCACATTATTTTTCTCGACGGTAAACATATTAGTATATTACACCTAGGGAAGTAAAGTAGAATGTCAGATCACATGTAATTGTTGGCCGAGGCGAAGCCGAGGTCAACAAACATGTGATCTGGAGGCTTTCTTATTTACTTCCCGAGGAGTGTATACTATTTTTGTCCGACGAAGGCGGAAAGCGGCAATTTAGTTTAGCGCAGCGGGACGAAAGTTGCCACCTTCTCGCCCGGAGGGCAAAAAATACCTGTGTTCTCGGATGTTCTGAAGCCAATTATATTTGAAATTACTCCAGCAAATCTTGTTCAGGTTTAAAAAAAAATTATGTTTAGTTTTGACAGACAAATATTGATGTTAAATAACGAATGATATATTTAAAGTGAGCTGATTTGTTTTTTAAATAAATTATATGTTTTGTTTATAAATGAAGATTAGTTATATCTCTTATTTTCTTATTTAAAATAAGTTGTAAAATATCTCACTGAATTTAATGAGAAAACATTTTATTGCCTTCATTGACGCATATAAAATTTTAAATCAGTTGATCGCTATAGAACTTAATGCATTGAAGCGCCATTCGATGGTAATATTTAATGACATGGACATCATATTTAATTTCTCCGTGGAAAAATACATGGTCATACCAATTTTTATGACAATCGGTTGAACGGGGCGGAAGTCGATACTTGACAGCGCCGCCTGGTGGCGAGTTACATCAATGGGCATAGCATATTCGTTTTCTCCGTCGAAAAATACATGGTCGTACCAATTTTTATGACAATCGGTTGAACGGGGCGGAAGTCGATACTTTACAGCGCTGCCTGGTGGCGAGTTACATCAATGGGCATAGCATATAAACCTTCTCCGTAAAAAAATACATAATTATACCAATTTTCATAATGATCAGTCAAATAGTTTCCGAGTTTATTCATGTCATATATACAAACATCCTCTTTTATATATATAGATTATAAGTTATTTTTTATTTTATTGCTTTATTTTTATTTTCAATAACAAATGATATATTTGAAGTTAGCTGATTTGATTTTTAAATAAATTATATTTTTTTGTTTACAAATGAAGGTTAGTTATTTCTTTTATTTTCTTTATTTAATATAAGTTGTAAAATAACTCATTGAATTTAATGAGAAAACATTTTTATTGCATTCATTGCCGCATATAAAATTTTAAATCAGTTGATCGTTATAGAACTTAATGCATTGAAGCGCTATATGATGGTGATATTTAATAACATGGACATCATATTTACTTTCTCTGCGGTAAAATACATGGTCATGCCAACTTATGACAATCGGTTGAACGGGGCGGAAGTCGATATTTGACAGCGCCGCCTGGTGGCGAGTTACATCAATGGACATAGCATGTTCGTTTTCTTCATAGAAAAATACATGGTCATGCCAATTTTTTATGACAATCGGTTGAACGGGGCGGAAGTCGATATTTCGACAGCGCCGCCTGGTGGCGAGTTACATCAATGGACATAGCATGTTCGTTTTCTTCATAGAAAAATACATGGTCATGCCAATTTTTATGACAATCGGTTGAACGGGGCGGAAGTCGATACTTGACAGCGCCGCCTGGTGGCGAGTTACATCAATGGGCATAGCATATAAACCTTCTCCGTGATAAAATACATAAGCATACCAATTTTCATAATGATCGGTCAAATAGTTTCTGAGTTTATCGATGACATATATACAAACATCCTCTTTTATATATATAGATATATGGAACTATATAATCTTGCTTGGTTTTATATTGCTCCATATATAGTCATACATAATTATATATGATTATATATAACCTCATATACAATTCGGTATATAATCATGTATGATTATATATAGTTGTATATGGAACTATATATAATCCTGCATGGCTGTATATTGCTCCATATACAGTCATATATAATTATATATAATCTTATATACAATTCCATGTATAATCATGCATGATTATATATAATTATATATGATTATATATAATAGTATATAATTATATATGTGATTCCATATATAATCATATATAGTCATATATGATTATATACAATTATATAGAAACATTTTTTCTCGGGAATACACAGAGGTAGGCAGGTACTGGTTCCCGAGTAGCTACTGGGTACGTTACCTTAATATGTAAATGATCTTTTATGATACTCATTATTGTATTTTATTTGTGATAAAATTAATTTAACATTATAAAGTAAATAATGTGCTAAAATAAGTTTTTTTTTTATTTTATAGGTACCGATTAAAACGTTTTAAGCTACAAATTTAATATTCTATAAGTTATATAATGAAAATATTGATTAATAATACTACACCAAAACAAATTTGACTTGATTCAAAAGACAAATTCTTGCCTCAAGAAAATTATTTTTAAAAGTTTTATCGTTTTAAGCAACAAAAATTTTTGAGATAAAAGTTTTTCGTGACTTAAGGAAATTTCGTTTGACTTCGTTTTTATATTAAGAGAAAAAATTCCATTGCATGTAATTAAAATTATGCAACATCAGAAACAATTAATACTATTAATAAAATTCAAAAATTGAATAAAATAAGAATTCATGCGAGTTACCCTAGCGGTTTCACCGCCACGGTTATAATATGGTCAATTCACGGTCAAACATTAGTCTATATGAAGTGATTTGACGGTTTACATTAGGTGTCATTGTGAACAAATTTGACGATTGATTTACCGACTGTAGATCCGAGAAATAACTTTTTCTGCGGGTGTACTTACGGTGATTTGACGTCTCAATGCTTCGCATTATTTTGTAGTGGCTAGTAGCTGTTGTGAATCCGAAAGGATTGATCACAACGCTCTCTGTATATTAATATAGAATTACATATGAGCAGATAGCTGCAATAAATAATAGCGGGAAAAACCCAGTAAGATTTAAAATATATGTATTTTTATTTGTAATAGAATCAGTAAGAAAAATAAGAATCTCTAAAATATTGTAAACCTTTTCTATTTTAAGTTCTATTGTTAAGTATGGGAATTTTTCTATCATAAATTTTAGGGTATAGACGAATTATAATTACCGAAAATTCCCAAGGCAAGGTTCACGAAACTTTTAGTACAGTCCTTTTAGTCTAGACATGCCGGAAAAAAATTACTATGTTAAAATAAGTTACGTTAAAGGTAATGGTCACTTAGAATAAAATACTGAACGTTTTGGAATATTCTTTACGACTCTGAGAAAACCCAGAGAATCCTTATTTTATTAATTTTTATTGTCATAATCTTTTGAGAAGCTTATTTTCCAAAACGTTCACTAAAAAAGGGATTACTCGAGTAACCAACACTAGGTCATAAAATCCAGACATCCGGGCAGGGTGCAAATTACCTGGGAACGTCAAGGGTCATCGTGACGTCATTACTGCATGGTCCCATTTTTACCAACTTGAAAAGGGATGCTAGCTGAAGATGAGAGTTGTAGAGGCGCGGGCAACTACCCTCACTACCCTCTAGGACTCTCCCACTCCAAAAGCACGAAGATCTCAACCAAGGGAATCCAAAACCAAGGAACAGGAGGACACTTATTAAAAAAAGCAATACCTTAGCACGCCACGCGAATTTTTACTTCTACCAAAATTATTGTCGGTACTTTTATTTTGTAACCTATTGAATAATAAATAATAGATTCGCGCGCAAAGCAAATCTAAATTAAACTAAAATAACCAGAGTGTTTTAAATTTATTAAACGTATATTGTTCGATTTAACCTATTTAAATTTAAACCTATTCTCCCGCTTTTATCAATTTACAGCGAGTTGAACGCCCTACCGCGTTCCAACGGGCGAATTAAAAGAACAAAATAAATTTACTATAGCCAATTTGGGGCTATACAACATAGCTTAGTCGTACTCATGTAAATAAAGTGTTTTCATTTGGTGTGTGCATCCTAAATACAGAAGCTCGTCATTGTATTTTAAAATATTAATATAAAATAAAACACGTGCTTGAAAAAAGTTTATAATTACTTCAATTATTTTTGCAATTTTATATAATTATCCAGTAAATAAAATTTGTTACACGCCATGGCTCAACGTGCTATTCCATCTGATATTCTCGACGATTTAAGCAGGTTAGTTTTTGTACTATTAAATTGTGATCAGTTATAAAATTTTTTAATTTAATTAACTATTTATTTCCAATTTTATAAACTTTAAATAAGGTAAAATACCCCATTAGTGGCACCTTTAACCCCTATTAGTGGCACTTTTTCTTTCAATGAAAAAATGTTCTACTTGGAATAAAAATTAAAAATTTTTTTGATCTAAAGGTCTTAAAGGTTAGAAACAATATATTCATTATTGACATTAATGATTTCATTAATTGAATAAGTACCAAAATCAAAGAAAGTGTCAGTAATGGGGTCCCCGCCACTAATGGGGTCTTTTATCCCAGTTAATTTTTATAAATTTTTCTCTCAATATCTCTGATATCAAAATTAGAAGACATTTCATGATTTAAATGATTTTTTTTGACACATTGTAAAAAAGAATCTTCTTGCAGAAATTATAAATAAACTAATTTTAAGAAGCTTCTAAGAATGGAATTTTTTAAATAATTTTTTTTGCTATAATTTATTTGTTAAAAAATTTATCAAATTTATCAAACGTCTCTTAATCTCAGTATCAGGAACAATAAATATATTTTAACTAATTTTCAGTCGATTTATAATAAACATCCCAGAAGAAGATCGGAAGGATTTGGTGCGAATCTGCTTCCAAATAGAATTAGCTCACTGGTTCTACTTAGACTTTTACTGCGGGGACGAGCCAAGCAAGCTGAAATCATGCAGTATGAAGGAATTTTCGGTGCATCTCTTTCGGCACATACCATTTCTCAGAGCGCATTTGCCGCACTTGGACATGATACTCGAGCAATGGCGAGAGTATAAGCAGAGCGTGCCGACCTTCGGTGCCATTGTGCTAAACGAAGATATGAGCAAAGTACTGCTCGTCCAGAACTACTGGTCAAAAAACAGCTGGGGCTTTCCTAAAGGTAAAGTCAATGAAGATGAAGACCCCTCGCACTGCGCTGCGCGTGAAGTGCTGGAGGAAACCGGGTTTGACATCTCCAGCTTCATTGACAAAAATGATTTTATCGAGTCCATAATTAACGATCGGCTTGTTCGGTTGTATATGATCTCCGGAGTCCAGAAAGATACTAAGTTCCAGCCGCTAACCAGGAAGGAGATTAAGAATGTTGAGTGGTTTGCGCTGAATGATTTGCCCAATACCACCAAGGACATGACGCCTAAAGTGAAGATGGGTGTTGGACCTAACGCTTTTTTTATGGTTGTACCATTTGTTAGGTAAGTTATTTATTTATTTTTAATAAAAATAATAATTTAAATTAATTTTTAATTATAGATTACTTCAGTAATTAATTATTTTACAATTTACAAAATTATTTTTGTTGATTGTCATTTTTTTACTTGAATTTTTCAGAAGAAATATGAAATTTAAAAATTTTCTGTGATTACACATTAAATATAGAGTAAAGGTTCCAAATATTGACCAGTTTAGATAAAATAAACATAAATACATTATTTGTAAACTTATTGGAAGAGTTTATGAGCTGAAACGAGTGCCATGATTTTTTTATAGTTTTAACTTACAAACATTAATATTTTGTTTATAAAATACATAATAATAAATATTTAATTGTGATAATTAACGTTACAGCTGATTGCTCCGAATATTAACTATCACGCACTAAATATTGACCGCCTATGTTCCTAATACTGACCAGTAGTATTATGCTTACTAGACTTACTAGGTACATTGGATAATTTACAACAATTGTAAATCTATATTATTAAGAGAATAAGCAAAATTTTGTGGCCAGTGTATTTATATGATAAAATGGGTTTTTATGGTTAAATTTGGTATCATTGGAAAAGTCTTGACCTGGAGTTGTGCCTTTTCATGGTTTCATATCATTCTCACCAATAGTCAATTTATGATGATAAGTATTTAGGCTGCATTCGAAAATGTTCGATCTCTAGATACATAATTAAGAAATTACCTTGTATCTCGTGAACTATTGACATTTTTAAAGATATAAACTCACACTGACATTACACTCATCGAGACCTTTCATTTGAGTACCCACATCAATTTTTCATATATTTATATATATTATATATATGTATATACGAAAAATATATCAAAATGCATGTGGGTACTCAAATGAAAGCTCTTGATGAGTGTAACATCGGGATGAGCTTATATCTTTAAAAACGTCAATAGTTAAGAAACTACAGTGCAATTTAACAAAAGTCATTATTTAAAAAAGCAAAATTTTATTTATTTATAGTTCACAAGTCACGGTAGTCACATAGTGATTGCAAGATTGCTAGTCAGAATATTTTTTCAATTATTAACATGGTTTTTTTAATAAAAATAATTGATAATTAATCTTCGATATTCAGTTGTTTTGACAAATACTTATTTATTGATTATGAAGAATTAAATTTTATATAAATTGATCATAAATGTACTCACCAAACACGGAAAGTTAAATTCTAATGAATATTTTTCATAACTTTCTGACATTTGTGTACAAACTTATTTAGTTTTTTTTTTTTTTTTTTTATTATAACAACTGCATATATTTATATGCATGCGCAAATTTTTATTTCAAGTATAATTTAAAATTGACAATTACGTACTGGATGTAAAATTAAATAACTAGATTTTTTTAAATCAAATTGTAATGCTGCCTGGTTAATATTTGGTTCTTTTAGCCTATTTTAATGAATTAAAAACTTTAATTTTTAATAAATTATTAAGTTAACAAAAATTAATTAGTTAATATTATAATTAAAAATTTTAGATCATGTTGAGACTGGAAATTTTTTAATTATTTTGAGTTTCTAAAAAATACTAAAAACTTTTTTTTTATTAATGTTTAATAACTTTAATTTTTTTTTTCAACAATTCCTTTTTAACTTATATTAATAAAATTTTTAATTTTTAGACGGATGAAACGTTGGGTATTTGAAAAGCAGCAACGTGAAAAGCAACTTTCTAAGCGTAACCGGCATAAATCACTAGGTGATGTTGAAAGTGTAAAACATAAACGTCAACCATTACCGGTAATTTAAATTATAAACTTTAAATATCATTATTAATAGGATAATTTTAAATTGTTATAAATACAAAGTAATATAATGAACAAATAATAAAACAAATTTATTCTTTAGACAAATGCAGTTGAACTTAAGAATCAACGTCAATCAAATACATCTCCAGCGCGCAATCGTCGACAAGGTAATGCCAAAAGCGTAACCAAAAATTCTCCAGGTGACTTAGAGGGTGCTGGTAGCAGTAATAAGAACAATTCAACTAAACAAGCAATTAAACGTAATTTGTTTGGTGACAGCAACAAGATGATAAGAAAATCACCAACTGTTTTAGCTAAAGAACTGCGCGATAGCCCTTGTGAATTTCATTATTATAAAGAAGAAATGAATAAGAAGGAAAAAGTTGATTATGATATTGAAAATATTGAGTCATATTTTACGCATTTCAAGAAAAATGATGAAGATGACGTTTTTGAGAACGTTGATAATGATGAATTTAGTTATAAACCAAGTGCTTGGACACAATTTAAATTTGATAAGCAGACAATATTAAGTTGTATAAATTTAGCGTAAAGTAATTTTTACTTTAAAATCTATAATTTATATTTTTCGTATATTTTAGTGAATAGATGTGATATTTACTACTTCAATGACTAATTAAATTAATAACATCTCCATGTTTATAGTAATAAGTTTATGATCTCAAACAGAATTTTTATTATTATAAA
This sequence comes from Cotesia glomerata, assembly GCF_020080835.1. NCBI lineage: Eukaryota > Metazoa > Arthropoda > Insecta > Hymenoptera > Braconidae > Cotesia > Cotesia glomerata. The sequence goes on along the minus strand of NC_058163.1, from coordinate 8,236,018 downwards.
ATAATAATCATTTTTTTGTCATTGTTATTTCAGTCAATAAATTAACTGTTTATGTAATGTTTTTTTGAACGCTTTAGAAATATTTATTTAGTAGTAGTAGTAGTAGTATTTATTTCCAGATGTACAGTTTTTTAAAAACTCTGATACATTCCCTTCCCCTTTCGACATTAATATTAATATCACATCAGTAACATATTAATAATTTAAATAATTAGATAATAGAAGTAATGATAATAGTGACTTAATTAATTTTAAATATAAATATAAACTCTGATTCAATTGCACACTTTATCTGCATCCCATGCATCTGCAGTCTTTCTCGGCGTCACTGTCTGGTGAATTGATTTTGTTTTCGATGACTTTGAATAGAAGACAGATCTCAATGTTTGGCGGTCCTCTCAGCAATTCTTTGACCAGGAATTGAAGGTCAGCATCATATTTACCATCAGTGAGAGCTTGAATTTTGTCTGCGATTTTTGGTGTGCAGAGCATACGGGCTTCCCGACAAATAAGTAGATGCTCGATGGTTTCTGGTTCACTATGACATAGTCTACAGTCCCAGGCTTTGTAGCCTTTTTTGTTATGTCTGCCAATATTTCCGCATCTTAGGCGTGACCAGGTTTCTTTTGTCCAGCTCTCTGCATTCTTGTCATTCCAGAATCCATCAGTTGTTTTAACAAATTTATATCGCGGGCAGTATGTTGAGCTGAGTATCTTACTCCTTGTTAGACTTTCTTCTTTCTGTAGGAAGAGTTCTAATCCAGCATCAAGCTTAGCTTTAATTGTATCAGGTTCGACTCTTTGCCAGATCATTTTTGGGACATCTTCGCAGTCCATCTCTCTCAGAGCCAGATCCATTGTTTTTCCCCATTTAGAGGGATTACCATTTATGATTTTGCGACATTCCTCTCTCAGTATTTGTTTAGGCCATCTATCATTCGTCATCGAGAGAGTATCAGTGATATAGCTACAGGCTCTCTTCCTGGTTACGTAGAAACTTGGTGGGACTCCGGCTTCTGATCTCCATATGTATTCTGGAGTATTTCTGGCTACCCCAAGTGCTAGCTTGTGTGCCCTGCCGTACAGTTTGTTGAAATCTTCGTTGAAGGCCCACCCCCAGATCTCAACTCCGTAGATTGCTCCTGCATTGGCTAAGGAGTTATAAAGATATAGCCTTTCCTTTATCGACGACTTTCCTGCACGTTGGATCAGGCCCCAGGTGGAATTTGAAGCTTGCTGAGTTTTGCCTACTAGCCATCTGGTATGTTTTTTGAAGGTGCCTCCAGCTGTGAAACAGTAACCAAGGTATTTGAATTCACTCACAACTTCTAATTCTTCACCTTTAAAGTACCAGTTTTGATTTTCGAGATTTCTTCGTGTAGCCTTAACGATCATGATTTTGGTTTTCTTAGCATTAATCAATAGTCCATTTTCATCAACGCAATTTTAGCATATTTTTTAGTCCCTCCGCGGTGTCAGCCAGTAAGACTATGTCGTCCGCGTACTTTTCAACGTAGAATTTCTTACCTCCAAACACAGTTCCACCTATGTTTTTAGTTGCCCATATGTCATCTACATCATCGGTGTAAATGTTGAAGAGAGTCGAGCTCAGCGCACAACCCTGCCGTACTCCAGCAGTTGACCTAAAGCTTCCGTTACCAATTTAATTAATTGTTTCTGAGTAAATGGCTTGAATTATACAAAGCATTCTTCCTTTGATGCCAGCAGCTTCAACTTTCTTGAGGAGCTTCTCTCTTGGTATCTTGTCAAATGCATTTTTGTAATCAACGTAGCTGATAAATAGCTTACCTCCAGGCTGCTTCAGTTTGTTGTTCATTAGCTCATTGAGTACAAAGATGTGATCTCTGGTTCCTCGCTTCGTTCTAAAGCCTGCCCGACTTTCTTTGAGGAAGTTAGAGTTTTCTAGCCATTTGTTTAGTCTAGACGCCATTAGATTGGTGAGGATTTTGTATCCAGCGCTGAGCAGAGAGATTCCTCTATAATTTACCGGGTCACTGGGATCTCCTGCCTTAAATATTGAGTAGATTATCGCTGTATTCCAACCTGTTGGCATTTCACATCTTGTCCAGATGCTATTTATCATGTTTAGCAGCTCTACAAGCCTCGTAGTAGGAATTGTTTTGATAAACTTGATTGTGATGCCATCTTCTCCAGCTGCTTTGCCATTTTTTAGCTTCGTTAAGGTGTCTTTAAGCTTTTTCATCGTAAACTCTTCATCCAGCTCTTCATTATGTATTGTATTCCTATGCTCTACTTCTTGTTCAGGTATTGTTTCCTTGTCTTCTAGGTCATTGTGGTTGGATCCACGTAGGATCTTCTTGTAGTGTTCGATCATCCTCTCATCACTGATAGTGTTACTGGGAGTACTTTTCTTGTTACCTCTGTACTAATTAATTTTTTTTCCACCATTGTGACATGTTCTTTCATTGTGTTAATTCTTGCCATAGCTTGTCTCTCGATTTGCTTTCTTCCTCTCTCAGAACCTCACGGAATCTTTTGCGCGCGATTCTCAGCTGTTCCTTGCCTTCTCCATTTTTATTCTGAAGATATGCTTTTAGACTAGTCTACACATTTTTTTTTAGCTAATCTGCAGTTTTTTTTATACCAAGGTTCAGTACGCTGATCATTCTTCTTCAGCTTTGAGGCCATGCCACAGTTTGATGCTGCATTCCAGATTAATTTTTTTTAGGTCTTCCCATGTAGTCGCTTCAGAGGAACAGTCCAGCTCAGCCCATGCTTCGTCCATTAGTTCTTGATATTGTTCAGCATTTTCAGGTTTCCAGATAAGACGCTGTTTTCTTTTGGGCTGTATGTCTTGTTTGCGATCTGGGCTTACAGTTTCCTCAGCTGATGTATTACTGTCTGGTTTGCTTAGTATGAGTATGATTCGTAGGTGGTCGGACTCCGGCCTGGCTTCCACTCGGAGACTTTTTATTGCACAAGAAGCTTCAGGTCCCATGCATAGGACAAGGTCCAACACCGAGGCACAATTCTCTTTACATCCACCTACAAATGTGACCTTTCCCTGTAAGTCACCCTTGATGCAGCCATTTGCTATATATAATCCCAACTCTTCGCTCAATTTAAGTAGTTTTCGTCCTTCTGAGTTAACTACAGTGTCCTGAGAGCGTCTCGTCAAACCAGCAAGGTCCTCCCATTCGCAGTCCTCGTAACCTATTGATTCACCAACTCTGGCGTTGAGATCACCAATGATAAATGTTTTTTTGCCATTCCTGTTAGCTTCAAAAATTTCACTTCTTAGATCTTTAATTAACTTGCTGAATCCAACGTTGTTGTAGACGCTTATGAGGTTGAACTCGCTATTGGCAGCGTGAAATCCATAATTCCATTGTGTTACCGTCCAGTTATTACATTTTTCTATTTTTACACCTAATAATTGTCCGCCACTTGCTCTACCTCGTTTACCTTTTTGCTTTATTGCAGGTTTCATCCACCACTTAAATTTATTGCTCAGTCTTTTTGTTATTTTATCTTGCATTTCTTTGGTGACCCACGTTTCTTGTAGTAGTACGATGTCAGACTTTTCAAGAAACTTCCACGCATCTTTTACGTTTTTAATTCCTGCTACGTTCCATTGTTTAATTGTTAGGTTATTTTTATTATTGCTGCTCGTTCCGAAATGTATACTTGAACAAATCGCCTTTAATTTCGTTCCATCTCCAGAGTTGACCGTCTATCCACATCTTCATGTATTTGGCTTGCGCATCGTGGCCTGACTGTTTCTGTGTTGTTACCAATCGTCTTATGCACGCTTGTACGTGTGCTTCCCTGTGTGTGTAATCATCGTCAATCTACACATTTGTACCTTTTAATTTGTTCTTTTGTGCCATTATAACTTTTTTGGGGTCTATTGATCCCAAAGTGACGATGATTGCTCCCTTTCCTTGGTAGATTTTTCTTACGCAGGGTTCCACTCCAAATACATAGCTAAGCCACTGTGATATCTGATTTTGATTGTTCCAGCTGCTGGTGTCACCAGAGATCACAATGTTGTTTCGCCTTCTTCTTCTTCTTCCATTTCAAATTTGAGCTCGCCAGCTCTCATCGCTTCTGGTCTCGTGGTTGTTCTAATTCTTCCTGTGTTATCAGCTCCATCGTTTCTCATGTTGTGACTTTGGGAGCTAGTTGTTTGGGGTGTACGCTGGTTAGCGTTATTATCATGTATTTGTGATCGGTGAGTGGTAGATGACGTACTCTGGACGCTAGCGTCATTTCTCTTCTGCTTGGGAACAACTATTGTGTTGTGTTTCACTTTCTGTGGTTTTAGATAGCTGAGGCTGTTGAGGAACCTTGTGGTGTCTTCAGGGGTGCGGTCATACTGATGATAGTTGGTATTCCTCTCTGTTCCTGTTCATTGTTAGGTGGGCTTTTATTGGAGAAGAGGACAACCTGCTCCTCTAATGAGCTTATCTCTGCTTTCAGCGATCCTATTTGCTCTTCCGCCCAGCTTCGCAGCATTTCATTCTCCCTTTGAAGTTTCTGAATTGATTCGTGACATGTGTGATGACCTGGGCAGGTATCCGGCTTCTGGAGTGCTTGAGCATTGGAGTTTTTTTATTGTGGTGTTCCATTCAGAGTCTGAATTTTCTAAGCTTTCAGAGGTATGCTGTAAGATCACTGGGGTGCTGCTTGTTAGTTCATTGCGTGTGCTGTTGCTTGGGCTGAGTGAGATGTCACAATTTATCAAGAGATCCAGGTCCTCTATTGGGAATGGATCATCTGCGTCCTCCTCTATCTTTGTCTTCAAAATCATGAATGAGTGCTCTCTTACCTCTAGTGCTATCAGCGGGTCTTTTTTGGAGATATTCTGTCAATGATCCATTTTGCGAGCCAGCTTCAGCGAGTTTTTCAGCATTTGTCTTACGCCCTCTTCTCTTTTGGGTTGACGGTGTTGATTTTTGGATCGGCGTGTCATAGTGATTGTGATTAATCACGACTTGTCCTTCATTAGAGTTAGCTGAGCTGTCATTTTGGTCATTTTGCGCGCCAGTCTTATTTAGCTTATTGTCTGCACCTGCGCAGATGTTATCGTTTGGCGGCATACTGTTTTCTCACTATTTAGTTTAGGTTAGCTTTTGTTTTTACCCGTTTCTTATTTAATTATTCTGTTCTTGGCAAGTTTTATTAGTTAGGCAACTCTATCCAGTTGAAAAGAAACTCACAACACTTTTTCTGATATCTATAATGTCCTTGAGTATTTTATTTTCACTTTTCTGCTAGAGCATCGCAAACACCCGTGCTATCGCTATGACGGCCATGTTTCTCCTCATATTTATTTAGTAAAATAAATAGTTTAAGGAAGTCCTTTCGCTCCAGTTGAGTCATAACAACTGTAGTAGTAAATTTTCAATAAATTAAAATACAAAACCCATAAAAATTCCTAAAATTAAAAAATAAATAGTATATGAGGCATTAATCGTTGAAATTTTGAAAATTAAAAAAAAATAGTTAAATACAAAAATTAATTTGACTGTTGTAAATCAGCTGTTAGTAACCTGTCCGTGATTTGGCAACGCTTTATTTCGGTTGTTTACATTTTTATTTGCACAATATAACCTTAACCGTGTTTAACTTTTTGCAGTCAGTGTAAATAAATAAATTAATTAAAAATGTTTAGTCACAAAACCATAACATTCTAATGTCTCATGGCAGGAATGCTAGTATTTTTTAATTATTGTTTTATTTTTCAATTATGAATTATGAAAATTTGTCAACAATAAATTAACTAATAAGTATGCATGAAAAACATAAGCGCGTTAAAGTTTAGTTTGAATTTATTGAATGGTCTGAAGCTCGCGCGCTACGCAACGTTGCCAAATCTTTTAACTCCATTTTATTGTAGGTAACTTGAGAATTTTTTGTGATTTTTAAATATTAAGGTAGTACCCTCGCCAGAGTCGTTTTCTTCGGATTTTTTTTTAACTTCGGCAGATTAATATTCATATAATTCTGCGTCGATTGGCGCAATTTGAAAATTTTTGACCATTTAGTTTCAGAGATATTTAATTTCAAAGTTTGAGTTTTGAACGCTCTTTTACATTGCGGTATACGGGATATCGAAAAGTTTACCTACAAACATTTTTATATCTCAGAAACTTTTCTTAGATTCTTTTAAAAACTAGAGTAACGTTAACTAACAATTAAAAAATTTTGTAAAAATAACTTCATTGATAATTATCACACAGTTTCAGAGATATTTATTAATAAGTAATGAAAAATTTACCAGACTTTAGCCGAGGAAGGGATACGTTAATAAAACTGTGGCAACAACGCAAGTTTTGTGAGCCGCGAAAAAAATATGAGACGCGCATGCGCTGAAAAATTTGAAAAGTTTAATTTACTTTAAGTGTAACATTATAGTTATTAATTTTATTTATTTAAAAAAAAAAGTAACAATGATTATTTTATGAAAATAAGTATTTTTCTATATTTATAAAAATTCAAAAAGTTAATAAGTTGAATATAATAATATATATTAATCTTTCATAAGTTATAAAAATAATAGTCAGATGAAATAATAAAAAAAATACTAAAATTTAAAATCCGTAAATACATCAACATAAAAAATTCAATTACTGATTTTTCTGAAAAAACAAAACAATATTGTCAATTATTTTTTTTCTATTTGTTATTTGCATATTTGCTAGTGATTTCTGTCGTTTTTCAAGGACTTTTTTTTATGAATCGTCCTTTATAAGTCAATTTTTCAGACATTGTAATTATATTTCCGAATAAATGTATACAAAAATAAAAAAGTATTGTTATAATTTACAAATTTTAGAAAGTATATTAAATTTAAACCAATGATTTCATAAAAATTGAAATGGTATTGTACTGTATTCAGCAGACATCCCAAGCGTCACAAAAAAAAATGTTGACTTTTTGATAGATTTCACTGAACAAGAAGTTAAAAAATTAATAATCGTCAACTTGAATTCAGCAAAAGATTAACAAAAAAAAATTTGTGCCGCTTGGAATCTGATAATTTTTGAAATTTTTATAATAAAAAAGATATTTTACAAGATTTGAATTTATAATTTTTACAAATTTCTATACGTAAAATTTTTTCACATTATTTTTTTTCATGATAATTTAATTTGAATGTTTAGAAATTTTAAGATGTTAGTCAATTTTAGTGTCATAAATTTAAAAATAGTTTGTCAAGACTTAGATAATTTAAATATCTATAATTTAAAATTTCGTCTTAATAATATAATTATTTCTTCTTTTAATTTTGCACGACTCATGATGCGAAGCATCAGAGAGTGCTTTACGATCGAAAAATTTTTTTCGCCTCATTTTAGCAACTATTTTTTTTAGTATTATAGCCTTGTTAGTTCACGGCATCAAGATATTTTGCATACTATTGTCGAGATAATTTAATGGAGATTCATTCCATACTTTCTAAAAATTGATTTACTGCAATAGAAACGGAAAAAAACATCAAAATAGGTCAAAAAATTTTCCTGTCCGTCATGTATGAAACCCCGGAAACACTGTAACTTGTGAAAAAATCAATTATTTGAGTTAAATTTTTTTTTTTTTTAATTCTAATCGACGATTGTAGGTCACTGAATGCGAATGGTTCATTAATTCAGTGTCGTTTAATTACAATTAATAAAAAACGAAAACTACAAGACTGTATATCTATATATATCCATGTAAAATTAACATGGATGGTGATATATCTATATCTATAGATATTATGTACATTTTATTCCACCAGGGGCGCTTGTGCAGTACCTTCCTACTACAGCTGTTTTTTCGGCAATTAATTTTGAACGACTTAAGTTTTTTTTTTTTTTTTTTTATATTTCATAATTAAATGAGCATTATGAGTCGTGCACTTTTGGATTTTCCAAACTTTATTTTTTATATTCGATCTCGTAATTATTCTATTTTTATCAATAAATTGATGTGTTAATTTTATATTTTTATTTTGTCAGTAACTCATCAGTTATTGCGTTTGAATATAAAATCGACATGACATCTACACTTACATACAAACGAAACATAACCAAAGTGTAAACTAAAAAAATTTTCATTGTTCTAAAAATTTTATCTAAATAAAGAAAAAGAAATTTATTTATTAATTTTCAAGAAAACTAGATAATTAAAAGAGAGAATGTCTGATAATAAAAAAACATTTTGTGATGATATGCGAAAAGCAACGAGAGAAATTCATGCAATAAGCGATGCGTTGGTCAACGCTAAATTAGCATTAGGTAAATAATTAATTTTTTTATAACTACTTTTGTAATTCTTAGACTGACCAAAATACTAAATTTATTTTCAGGTTTGCATAATAACAAAATATGGGCTGATGGGCTTTTGATATTCTATGAAATATTTAAATTTCTAGAAAAATCAATTGACGCTAAAATCCATGAGAAAATAGAACGTTTTCAATTTTTGTATGACTTGAAACGATCACAAGCGATTGAAAATGATTTGAATTATTATTTAAACAAAGATTGGTTGAAAAACTACTCTCCTAGGTATGAAATTCATTTATAAATTATAACAATGAATTTAATAGATATCTAAATGTTTTTATCACAATTAAGTTAAATGAAAAAAATGTAGCAATAAAATTCTATATGTAGAAACTTTAATATATTATAAATGTGAATTAAAAAAAATTTTTTTCTAACAATTAATTGGTTATAAAAATTACAAGAATTATCAGATATCTGCTAATTTCATCACTGCAGATGACATTAAATTTAGCTGTCACTTCACAATTCTTTAATTTTCTTTAACGAACAAGTGTGTTCCAAGAAATTATGTTTTAAAAATTGCATTTTTTATTTATTAAAATTTCTAAGGGCCAGTTTTTCAATCCAAGATAAAATTTTATCCAGGATAAAATTATTATTGCCAGTATATTTATATATATAAAATATATAGATATATTTTATCATTGGATAAAATTTTATCCTGGATTAAAAAACTGGCCCTAAATGTCAATTTTTTTTCTAACTCTTTTTGCCATAATTTATTTGTTAAAAAAATTCTTAAAATTATCAAATATCTGCTAAATTAATTTTCATAATCTGCATTCATTATGTGACTGCCCAGATTTACGGATTATGAATAAAAAAACTTTGGTTTAATAATTTTTTGATACTTATAATCAGACTATATATAGTTTGCGTATTTTTGAAATAAATTTTAAAAATAATAGTGCTATGATAGAATCAATTACAAATAATTTAATGGACAAAAGTGACGGAACAAATCTATAGAACCAAAAAACTATTCAAAACTTCTCCAGAAACTTAACATAAAAAGTTGAAAATCATTGAAAAATATATACAACCGTGAAAAAGCACAAATTCTTCAAAGTCTTATCAAGACCTTTTTGATGATACCAATTTTAACTATAAAAATTCCTTTAAAAATAATAATATGCTCGTCACAAAATTTTCCTTACTCTCTCAATTATTTAAATCATAAATGACCATCGCTGAAAAAATATCAAAACTAATTTACGATAAAGATATACCCGTACAAAATTTTTCTTTGTCTGTTAATTATATAAATTAATTATTCGATCACTAACCACATTCAAATGAACAAAACAAAATAAATAAATAAACAAGTAACGTTTATTGCAAAATTCGAATCTATTTCGAACTACAACAAAAACTTATAATAAATTAACTATTACTGAGAAGCTTATGAAACATTGAGAAGACACAAATTCAGGTCTCGACTTTTCCAATGATACTCAATTTAAATTAAAAACCTCATTTTATCATATAACTACGCCGGAGACAAAATTTCTTTATTATCTTAATTGTATAAATTATTTTCTAATCTTTAATTAATTAATTCAAATAATTACAGACCTGCAGTTGTTGAGTATATAGACCACCTAAAGAATCTAGAAACTGATAATCCTATTTTAATAATCGCCTATATATATCATCTGTACATGGGATTATTGTCCGGTGGAATAATACTTCGCAAAAAGCGACAGTTGATCCAGAAACTGATGCCTTTTAATTCTGGAGCCAGTAAATTGGACGGTAATCATGTTACTGACTTCGACGAGCTAAGTATTTATGAGTTAAAAAAAAATGTTAAAAGGATAATGAACGAAGTTGCTGATGAGCTCGATGAAGATACTAAGAAGAGTCTTATTGATGAGAGTAAACAAGTTTTTTTATTGAATAATAAGGTTATTCAGAGTGTACAGGGAGTAAATGCTGTGATATTTAAGAAATATGTTCCTATTGTTTTATGTGTAATTGGAATTGTTTTGATGTTTTTTATTTTTAGAACGAGGGATTAGTTTTTTTTATTTTTAAGTATTTTTAAAAAAAGTGATGTTTATTATCAATTGTTGAAGAATGTATATATTAATTTTATGTAAATTTAATTTTTTTAGCAAACAAAATAAATAAATTAAATTTTGTGAATGTGATTAAAAAATGAAGTTAAAATTTTTTTTTTTATGAACGTCATAAGTAAAAAATAAATTTTTACAGTCAATTCTACAAATATAAAATTATAAAAAAAAAAAATTAAAATTTTTACATTCATAAGTTATAATATGCAATTTTAAAGACTTTTTTTTTATACCAAAATTAACATTGAAATTTAGCAGAAATTTAATAATTTTTGTAACTAATAAAGTATGCCAAAAAACTTAAAATTTTTGTAATTGCAAAAAAAAATGCAATTTTTTAATAATAATTTTTCGAAACAAGTTTGTTAGTTAAAAAAAATAAAAAATGATCAAGTGATTGGTAACTGTAATGTCATAAATTAACAGACATCTGTCAATTTTTTGGATTTTTTTAACTAAATTATTACGAAGAAATTTTAATAAGAAAATTCCACATCCAAAAATTAAAAAAGAAATATTATTTTTTTTTATAATTGATTTGTAATAAAAAAAATTAGGAAAACGGTTGACCCTAAAAATCATTCCTGCAACTTCCCGTTAATTCCATATCTAAGCGCTTATAATCGCACTTATTACGCTTTCGAGCTCAAAAATATAATTTTCGTATCATTTTGGGCTCTCCGAGCTCAAAAATCTGCTGGAAGTTTAATAAAACACTATTTTTTAAATTTTCAAACCACAATAACTTTTGAATGAATTAGCCGATTTTCACGCGGTTGGTGGCATTCAACGCAGTTTTTTTAATTCTATGATAAATTTTCAAAGACAAATCGATCAGACCAGAAATTCCGATGTAATTCGAAAAAATCACTTTTTTCGATTTTTTTCGTCAACGATAACTCACGAACGAATCAATCGATTTTGACCGGCTTGGTGGCGATCGACGTGGTTTTTTATGTTAAGAGCTGATTAGTTTTTGGAATCGATCGGCAAAGCCGTTAAAAAGTTAAAACACACACACACACACACACACACACACACACACAGACACACACACACACACACACAGACACCATCACGGAGATAGTCAGAGAAGCTTTCTGAGACCTTAAAACGTCGAGATCTGATGAAAACTCGATTTTTGAAAAAACGGGGTAAAACCAATAACTTCCCGATTTTTGAAAATCTTCGATTTTCTTAGCAGGAGGTTAAAGAAAATCAGACGTCTGCTAATTTTAGTGTCATGTTTTATTAATCATTTTTTATCTTACATTTTTAATTATGAGTCAATTTATTTAAAACTACAACTGAGCTTTTTTATACATGATGGCGCCTATTTTTTCACTCCAGCGGCAAGTAACTGTTCATCGTCTCACTTTTAGTTGCTGGTAAATTAACTTTACCAGCAATTGGCTTTATGCCTTCATTTCATGACAGACGCAGAAGACAACCACGTGTTCTCTCATTCTCCAAATAATAATCACATTAGTATAGTGTTTACATTTTACATGTGACGGTTTAAAATAATTAACGAAAACGGACATGGCAGTTGGACAGCTGAAAAGTAAATATTTACCTGTGAAAAATTGTTTCATTTACCTTCCGAACTCTTAGTCAAAGAAACTGTCAAAGGTCAGTGTAATAAAAATAATAATTGACAATCATGAAAAGAAAAGTTATCTTTCTCACGCTAATTCTCAGATTAATTTTAACGATCAGTTTTTATGCATAAATGCAAATTTTGCTCAATCGCTGAACATTGGTGAGAACAATAATTTGCTAGTTAATTTAATAAGCGATTTGGTGCCGATTCTAACGTCAATAATCGTTTTGCCAAAAAACAAAGACGACTTTGAAATAATTTCATTACGCGCGGGTAAAATCCAAGAGTTGATCCTCCAGCAGATAAGCATAGTAGCGATTAACCAACCGTTTGTTATTTGACTGTCCAAAAACTTGCATGTTACGTTAATTGTTACTGAAATAACGCCTCATTATCATTATGGCAAATTGCAACAACTTACAGAGGTACATGTTTCAAATTACGAAAACAAACCTATGTCAAGAAGTTCGAACCGTTCTTATTTCCAATCTGATAACTTACCGACTGAAGCTAAAGCCAGTGAAGCAGAAATCTTTCTATCGAATTACCGAGTTCAAAATTTGCCGCCACCCTGATAGCCACAGTTTCAGACCAACCAAGTTGGTGTCAGATAGTTGCCACCAACTTAGCGACAACTTGCGGCCAACTTCCGAATTTGTAACTGTTGGCGCCAAGTTGGCTACAAGTTTCTGAGAAAAAAGAGACCAATATACTGCCGCAATATGTCGCCAAATTTCTTGAGAAACTTATCGTCAACTTGGTGTGAAAAAGTTTCAGAGCAACTTTTGCCGACAACTTGGTGACAATTTGGTGAACAAGTTGACACCAACCGAGTTACTTTCCAAGAGTTGCCGCCAAGTTGGTGACAAGTTGCGGCAGTAGATTGACAGAAAGTTGCGGCCAACTTGGCTATCAGGGCACTGTTCCGAGTTTGTATAGTCGAAAGCGCTGAAACTTTCAGCGATCAAGTCTATTGCGACTTTGTTGTCTTCATCAGTTTGTCGCAATCGATAAAGTGGTTCTCGATTGGTGAAGAAAAGTACTTCTTTTGTCTTTTGAAGGAAGTTTCATCTGACAGTAGCAAAGAAAACACGCATCCAAGTGATGTTACGAACAAAATGGTCAAAATAGTGATCAGCGATTATGTGCAAGCGAATTTTAAAGCGATATATTATGAAAGTTTCTTCCTTATTGAATATGTTGCGGAACAATGCAAATTACAGTTGGGTAGCAAGATTATTCTGACTAAATGCGATATTGAGCAGAGCAAACAATGTGACATTGATTTGGTTTCAATAAACAAAAATAATGTAACAATAGAAGCTTTTAAGAACTATATTAAACAATATGAAGAAATTTTGATAAACAATCAGAGCAAAATTTCGGCGTGTGGTGCTACTTTTCTCGTGAAATTAAATGTTCCAAATGTTTTGCAAGGGAAGAATACGGTTGAAGTTTATAATGTTGTTCTTGAAGATGTTATCGAAGAACCTGAAAAGAAGAAAACAAAGGTCGAACGAAAAAAATTGATAAATTTCAGAACAACCAAAACAATAATGGAAGAATGCAACCCTGATTCAGAAAGATGATTTGAAATGATTACCCTCATGTTAATTGTATATCTATATATATATATATATATATTATTTAAATCCGATGCATTTAAATCATTTCAAATCAGATTTCTTAATCAGGGAAAACAATTTGCTGGATAGTTTTGAAATCTTATTCGATTCCAAAATTTTGGCCGTTTTTTGTTTATAAAAAATATATTTCTGATGTAAGAAAAATATACGCAAAATATATTTTTTTTGTATGATAAATATAAATGTCGAATATATCAAAAATATACTCAGAATGTTTTTTAAATATTAGCAGTTTTATAAACTGAAAATATTTTCCAGACTATATTTTTTATATATTTTAAATATAATTAATATATACGTAAAATATACTTAAAATCTATAGGATAAAATTAACAGCCCGAGATTTTGGATTTTGTTAACTTGAGAACATTTGCCAGTGCATGGTTACAATATTTGTTCCGGAAAACTTTAAGCTATGCCAGTTTCTTGTACGGTTCAAAATCTCGAGCTGTCAATTTTGTCCTAAGGTAAAAGCCCCAATATATGATCATGTACCAGTATATGATCACTCCATGTATTTGTATATCTATACTCACAAATATAGGTATACAAATACATGGAGTGATCATATACTGGTACATGATCAGATATTGGGGCTTTTACCTTATATACTTTAAGTATATTTTAATTATATTTAAAATATATAAAAAATATAGTCTGGAAAATATTTTCATTATATAGAGCTGCTTATATTTAAAATACATTCTAAGTATATTTTTTATATATTCGACATTTATATTTATCATACAAAAAAAATATATTTTGCTTATATTTTTCTTATATCAGAAATATATTTTTTATATACAAAAAACGCCCAAAAGTACTGTAATTAGAATATATTTGAAATATACGTGAAATATATTTTTATATATTTCACGTATATAATAAATATATTTTATTTATATTCAAAATATAAAATGAGATATATTTTTAATATATCCAAAATATATATTATTTCCATGGGGGGTGCTATTGTAAAGGAATGTGGGCTGAACTTCATAAATATCAAAGTAATAGATCTATTTGTTGTTGTGTATATATTGATTACTTAATTTATTTAGATTTTGATTGTTTTTTTAGGGTCCCGAATTTTTATTTAAATATATTGGAGCCAGTGAAGAAGCTGTGAGAGAAATTTTTCAAAAGTAATTAATCAAATTTGTTTATTGCTTTACTTAGAAATGGATCTGATTATGTATATTGCAAGATATAATTATTCTTAATTTTGTATGATTTTTTAATTTCTAATATAATCATAGTTATTTCCTAATATATGTCGTTATATATAATTATATATAATGACATTTAAATATATACCAAGAAGAAATATCTTCTTATTCGAATATAATTAAACATAATTGGATCAAATCAGAATATAGCAAAACATTGTTCTAATTTCTACATCCCAACATCTAAATTTTATTTTAGAGCGCAACGAGCCAGGCCATGTGTACTTTTCTTCGATGAATTCGATAGCTTAGCACCCAGGTAAGGTAGATAGATACAGGCAGTTAATTATTTATAAGTATACATTCAATACAGCGTTTAATAATAAATATTAAACAATATGAAAAAAAAATCTGGGAAACGGCTGATCCTGCAGGCCATCCCTGGAACTTCCCGCTATGTACGAGTTCTAAACGCTCGAGAATTGATCTATTTTGAAGTTTTGAGCTCGTCGAGCTCAAAAAACATACTTTTTGTACTTTTCGAACTCTTCAAACTACACTGAAAAAAAAGTTTTCTACGCTTCACTATCCGTTGTATCGTGAACGGCATATCGCTATAATCAGGGAACGGATCCTGACGGTCGCGATCTAGCCAATTATTAAGTGCATGGTGATTATTGTCGTAATTATTATTACTGGTTAAAATATTTAAAACTTGGCTTCGATCATATAAATCATTATTTGAAACATCAATAATAAATTATGCAAAGTCAGTTTCTCCGTCACCGCTAGGTGTATTCAATAGATCGCTAAATTAGCAAAACGGATAGTGACCATAGCGAGCCAGTGTTTCGTAACGTGCGTATAGTGACAGTAGCGATATTGTATCCTGAAGCGTAGAAAACTTTTTTTTCAGTGTAGTTATTTTGTCTCGTCAAAAACGATTCGAGTAGAAATTCTGAAGTTATTTGAAAAAAAAAAAAAAACACTTTTTTCGAAATTTTTCGTTAACGGGTTTTCTTCAACACATATCAATCGATTTCGATGTGAGTTGCAGCAATTGACGTAGTTTTTTAAGTTTAAGAGCTAAATAGATTTTGAAATTGATCGTTACATCTGTTTAAAAGTTATTAAAAAAAAAAACATTTTTTTGACAATTTTATTTTCGAGATTTCTCAAAATCTACACACACATAGTTGGTTGCATCAAGATAAATTTAATTTTATCCTCAGACAACGTATGCTAGAATAAAGAAGAATATATTATAATTGAAATTGAAACAATAATTATTTCAGACGAGGACATGACTCGACTGGTGTAACAGACCGTGTTGTGAATCAATTATTGACACAATTCGATAGCGTGGAAGGAAGAGAAGGGGTGGCAATTGTCGCGGCATCTTCACGACCGGATTTGCTAGATCCTGCTTTATTACGTCCTGGTCGATTAGACAAAGCGTTATTGTGTCCGTTACCACAAGAAGTAATTAAACTTTTTTATTATCTAAACTTTGAATTCTTAATTAATTGCATGATTTTTTTTAGAGCGACCGAGAAGAAATTTTGAAAGCTTTGTGCAAACAACACAATTTGACTGCTGAAGATTTTGATTTAAAAGCGCTGGCAAAAATGACCGAAAATTTCACTGGGGCTGATTTGAATGCTGTTTTTGTCCAAGCGAAAATAAACGCTATTGACGAAAGTTATGCAGGAATAACTAAAGTAAGTACTGCATAAATTTCCTATATGCAAATTGTTTTGTGAGAGAAAATTGCAACTTTTTTAATGGGAAAGTTAATCGCTATAAGAAAAAAATAAACTTGTTGCCGAAGAGAGAGCAAAAATTATCTTATACAGTTACTTAGTGTTTAGATAAGTAGGTATGTAATATAACTGGGGGATACGTTAGCAACTTCATTAGTGCATGCCAAGCAACCACTCTCAGTTATGCTTCATCCCATAATATATATACGCCTGGATGATTGTCGAGGGTCTTATTCCTTATCTAATAGGTTATATAATAATGTCAGATTAAATACCGTAGTAATTATCTTGTCTTAAGTATTCAAAAAAAATATTGCGAAAAATAATCGATAAGTTCTTGGTTTAATAACTTTTTTATTTACAGAATAAGAGTCAGAAAAGTGTGATAAAAATAACTCAAGATTGTCTTCTTAAATCGTTGGAATCTACTCAGCCTTCTTTAACGGAAAAAGAGATAATGAAGTTTAATTTTATGTAAGTTACTAATTTTTAAATTAATTGTATTTATTTAAATGATTTTTTGATTTCTTTGTTTTAGATACCGCAAGTTTTTTAACGGCGATAATTTTAGCGAAGAATTGATGAAAAATCAGAAATTAACTCTGGCGTAATAAAACTTTATCAGTATCTTGAAGTTTCTTTTTGATTTACAAAAATTTGCAATTTAAAACAAAAGTCGAAAATTTATATTTTTCTATTTTTTAATTAAAGAAAAATATTTTTCTTAATAGTTATCTCCTTATTAAAGATATTCAGCTGGCTTTCGAATTTGTATTCGAATTAAAATTTGAATAAAGACTCGCGAAAAATTTTTTTTATACCGTTGTATCGCTGAAAATAAAAAAAAAAATTCAATATGATTTTTGAAGTTTTTAATATTGAAGTTAATTTTTTCATGTGAAACAGAATGAGAATTCATGACTTTAATTATATGTAAGATTACAAAAACCGATTGTTGTATCTTATTTTTAACCTAAACATGCATACAAGCTCAATCAGCAAAAAATAAAGCCATAATAATAACAACAGAAGAATAGACATACAAAGAATTTTTGACGCTAAAAAGAAAACCGCTTGAGGGTCATCCTGACAATTCGCTATCCTCGATATTGCTGTTTGTATACCCCAGGCATTTCTATAGTCTCACCCTGTTTAACTCTTCTCGCGTCTATTCATTCAAAGAAAATAAACAAATAATAAATAACATCATATACGTCTTTCAGCAAACAATAAGCAATCCATTGAATTTTCAGTTTGATTTTCATTTGTAATTTTTGAATTGAAAATAACTACCAAGTAATTAATAAGTTGTCAGTCGTTATCAATAAGCTTTTTAGTTATATTGTTATTATTTATAGCCGGGATGAGATTGTAATATATAATTAAACGTTATTATCTTGTTTAATATAACATCAAGAATCCGTATTAATAACTCATAAACCCGTGAGCGAAAGCAATGACGGAAGTGGCTTGGGCCAAAGTTAAATTAAATCATTACGCGAGCGCGTCTAATATTATACATATAGTTTATCTAGTAAGACATTAACGCGATGAAATATAACACTTGTTAGTTGTGAAACTTAAAATCAAGATTCCACGGTGTGCTATGGTTAACTTCTTGACATCAACACTTCATATATACTGCTTGAATATATCTGCAAGAAACCCAAACTGTTTAGTCGTGTATGAAAATATTAATTATTATGTTATCCACTGGATTTATTTGCGGTAATAGCTAAAGTTTCTTCTTAAAAAAAGAAAAATTATAATATTAATCATTAATCATGATCTAATAATGTAATAATCATTTAATATTAAATCTCTTGTTTACATTTTAATAATATTAACATGATAAATATTTTTCTTAAATATAATTGATAATTTTCGATAAATTCGTCAGTTGATAACTTATTATTGAAACCTTTAGCATGGGTGAGAAGGTTTGCTCTATTATCATTTAGAAATCCCAACATTTTGCCACATGAAATCGTACCTGACAGTCATATTGTATGCAACATATACATAAAAAAAATCGTAGAATTGATAAAAATTTTTTTTTAATGGAATAATTTCTATTTTTACATAAAAAAGTGATTTCAATGGCTTATAGTGTCGATTTTCAAGTCTTTATGGAGAGGTCAACACGATAACCTTTGAAAAACTCAATTTTTCAACTAAATTTATTTTTTTAGTCTCCTTATCTGCCTTATAGGAATTTTTGGACTAAAAATTGCCGCTCGAAATTGTCTTGTTTAATTATAATTAATTTTTTTCGGCTGGTAGTTGGAGAAATTTTCTGTCCTTAAAGCAGCCATTTATAAAAATTTATTTTTAAATACAGCTTGAAGACAGCTAATACTATATATAGTCAATTATTTCGCTGGCTGACCAAAGATAATGCAGTCTTTATCATTGGTTCTTTTTTTATGATTCAAGCATCGGAACGAAAGAGGGCGTTCAATTCGTATGACCAAAATACTATCCGTGGGAAAATTTAAACGAGCTTTAAAACTGAACGATAGATAAAATTCATTTTTGTCATATCAACCGCGAAAGTTGGATTTTCGAGCAACATACAGAGGGCGCAAAGAATATGATTTCTGGCAATCTATAGTTTAGTTAATTTACCTCGCACTAGTATCGAAAAATAACCTCTCTCTGTATCTATCTCTACATTTCTGCACGACTACGCTAAAATACGCTATAGATGAGTCGAATTATTTTTTAATTCGACAAACGTCCGCTGGGTCCGCTGGGTAAAAAGAGTCTTAGCGACAGTTGAATTTTGTAAACAACTTCAACATATACGTACGTTTAATCCATCGCTATTTAATATCATGTGACATACTTAATTCTTGTGTCTTTAAATAAAACAAACAGTAATTGAAAATTTTTGACTGTTCTCTCAAATCCAACTTCCGCAATTGATATGACAAAAAATTATCTTCGATACTTTATGCTCAAAGGTAGGGACCCTAACAAACTTAAAGTGAAGGCACACATTTGAGGCTATGGATACCATACATTCTCATCAAGACCTCGTACTATATCCGGACTCGCTACGCTTGTCCGGATAAATTACTCGGTCTTGATTAGAATGCGCCCATAGCCTCAAACTTGTGACGTCACTTCAAGCCGTCAAAATCCCTCCCTTTGCACATATGTATCGAAAATAATTATTCTTGTAATTTATGTATATTTAACTCATTATCAAAATGATTATTTCAATTAATTGTTGTAGTGTGCAGTACATATTTATTTTCTTTTGCTATTGACGTTTGATATAAAATTGTTAATAATTGTTTTGATCAATACAACGTTGGTGCTTAATGCATAAATATATATTTAGATTTTCCAAACTTGTTTTACAAAAAATATAAATCCTCTTTCAGATCTTTAGCGTTACGGTCTAAATTG
This sequence comes from Cotesia glomerata, assembly GCF_020080835.1. Lineage (NCBI taxonomy): Eukaryota > Metazoa > Arthropoda > Insecta > Hymenoptera > Braconidae > Cotesia > Cotesia glomerata. Next base: position 8,216,021 of record NC_058163.1, on the reverse strand, counting down.
AAAACAAAATTCACTTATTTTTTTCAATCTTAATTTATTTCAATTTTCATTACTAATTATTTTTTCTAAAACAAAAAATAAAATTTAATTGCTTTAAACAATAATAATAATAATTACAATTATAATAGATATCAAAAATAAAAGTCATATAATATTCTAAATAACAACAAGTATGGATAATAGTCTAAAATACACTTTACTGCTGTAAAATAACTAAATTGAGTGTCTTAGATATCAGTTCGTAACAGCCATATGCGTCATACTTTTCAACTTTCTTAATGGCCTGGCTTTCCATTTTTATTTATATTTACGGTATACAACCACCGATACCTATATAAATTTTATAAACTTTTCTAATGCATAAAAAATAACTTTACAAATAAATAGGTTTACTTTTTTTTTATTACCGATTTTGGAAAGTAACTAACGTGTTATCTGTGAAATAAAACATTTTTTTTGTATAATTTCAAGGGATTTATACATAAAGGTATTAAATACGAAACTACAGTATCGGCTGTTGGCTTATTTGACTTTTATTACATTAAATCGTAATAAATGTCGTCGTAAAATTTTCTCTTACTTATGTACTAAATATATAATATATACAATGCAGACAATAATATTATGTTATGTATTTATATTTAACAACGTAATGCATTTAAAAGAAGAATTTTGAAACTTTTTAGTTTCAATATAATGTATTCATTTCACAACATGAAAACTACGATTTTTAGCTAGAAAAGGAGGGTGTTTTAACCGTAATTATTTTTGAATAAACAGAGTATGAGCAATGAATATTACTTGTATTTAACGCCAATATGCTTCTGTTTTATGCTTCGACGCTCCGCGTCTCCTTGATCGTATTTTCATGAAATTGTCAGTTATAGAATAGAAGATTGGAAAATCCGGGACACAAAAAAGGTTAAAAATAAAAAACAATAATAACAATAAAATGAAATATTAAAATTGCACGACTCATGATACAAAGCATCAGAGAGTGCTTCACGATCGAAAAAAAATATTTTTTTTTATTATTATAGCCCTGTCAGTTCACGGAATGAAGATATTTTGCATACTATTGTTAAGATAATTTAATGGAGATTAATTTGACACTTTTCAAAAATTGATTTAGTGCAATAAAAACGGAAAAAAATATCAAAATAGGTCAAAAAATTTTCCTGTCCGTTACGTACAAAACTCCGAATACAATGTAACTTGCGAAAAAATGCATTAATTCAGTTAAATTTTTAACTTCCCGCTAAGAAAATCGAAGATTTTCAAAAATCGGGAAGTTATTGTTTTCACCCCGTTTTGCAAAAATCGAGTTTTCATCAGATCTTGACGTTTGAAGGTCACAGGAAGCTTCCCTGACTACTCCCACGAGGTTGTCACTGTGTCTGTGTCTGTGTGTGTGTGTGTGTGTGTGTGTGTGTGTGTGTGTGTGTGTGTGTGTGTGTGTGTGTGTGTGTGTGAAAGTGTGTGAACCGCTTATAACTTTTGAACGGCTCATCCGATTTTATCGCGGTTGGTGCCATTTGAAAGGGCTTGGCAAAACTTAGATTTTGAGTATAATTTGGACCGATTCGGATCAGTAGATTTTGCAAAATCTTAAAAAAACTAAGAAAAAAAATTTTTTCAAATGTGGTTTTTTTTTAATAACTTTTAAACGGCTCCACCGATCGATTCCAAAAACTAATTAGCTCTAGATAATAAAAAACCACGTCGATCGCCACCAAGCTGGTCGAAATCAGTATCTTCGTTCGAGAAATATCGTGAACGAAAGAAAAGCGAAAAAAGTGTTTTTTCGAAATTACTCCAAAATTTTCAGTTCGATCAATGAAAACCTGACAATTATTCATAAGGCTGATAAAACTGCGTCGAATGCCGCTAATCGCGTGAAAATCGGTTGATCCATTCAAAAGTTATTGCGGTTTGAAAATTCCAAAAGTAGTGTTCTATGAAACTTCTATCAGACTTTTGAGTTTCTGTATAATTAATAAAATAAAACAAAATCCAGAAGAATGTATATCTATATATTAGGGTGTGCTAAAATGTAACTTCCGTGAAGAACCTTTTAAAATTGGAATTTTGAGTTCCACTTTTAAGAGCAGCTGTGTTTCTTCAAGGTTCTTCACGGAAGTTACATTTTGGCACACCCTACTGTATATATTGTGTATATTTATCCCACTAGATGCGCTTACGCCTGAACTTTTGAATGGCTTGACGAATTAGAACCAAATTAGGGGCGTTTTAAAGAGTTTCATCCAACTTAAATTTCTTTTGAGTTTGAACTGGTTTGGATCAGTAGATTCCGAGAAATACCAAAAAAACTAAAAAAAAAAATTAGGACCACGGTTGACCCTAAAGGCCATCCCTACAACTTCCCGCTCATTTTGTACTTAAGCGCTCAAAATCACACATTACTTTTTTGAGCTCTTCAAGCTCAAAATATGATTTTATGAAATTTTGAGCTTTTTGAGCTCAAAACTCTAATAGTAGTTTAATAAAACACAACTTTTTGAATTTTCAAACCGCAATAACTTTTGAATGAATGAACCGATTTTCACGTGGTTGGCAGCATTCGACGAAGTTTTTGAAGCCTTATGAAGAATCTTTAAATATGAATTGATCAAACTAAGAATTTTGGATTGATTCCGAAAAAAAACTTTTTTCAGTTTTCTTTCGACAACGATAACTCACGAACGAATCAACCGATTTCGACCAGGATGGTGGCGATCGACGTGGTTTTTTGATGTTCAAATCGGTCCAAAGTATATTTAAAATCTAAGTTTAATCAAGCCCTTTCGAATGGCACCGACCGCGAAGAAATCGGTCAAGCCGTTCAAAAGTTATAAGAGGATCACATACATACATACATACACACACACACACACACACACACACACACACACACACACACACACACACGGCATCGATGATCAAGATTGTAGCCCTGGAATACTCAGATATACTACTGAACGCTTACAACGCATGCCTAGCAACCGGCACGTTTCCAACGGCTTGGGAGTGGCAGAGATTGGTTCTGTTAGACAAAGGTAAAAGTAGCCCTGTAACACCTTTGTCGTTCAGACCACTCTGCATCCTCGAAATTGTTGGGAAACTGCTCGAAAATCTCATACAGGGAAGACTACGCAACGACATCGATCGTGCTGGAGGCTTTGCCACAAACCAACATGGCTTTCGGAAAGGACGATCGACAGTCGGCGCGATCTAGAAAGTCGTAGGGACAGCGAGAGAAGCATGGTCTTGTAGCCTCAAAGCCCGTAAGGTGTGTCTTGTCCTCACACTAGACATAAAAAACGCCTTCAACAGCGCGAATTCGGGTGACATCCTAGATGCCTTGGAGCACAAATTCGACGTGAAGCCAGGAAATCTGGCAATAGTTGGACTATCTCGACAAAAGAACGCTGATAGCGGAAACGATAGAAGGCCCACAAGAACATGACATAACGGCTGGCGTGCCGCAAGATTCAATCATGGGGCCCGACCTCTGGAACGCGGACTATGACGAACTCCTGGAAATCCTGCACAGTAAAAAATATTGTGTGAAATCAAAACAATTTCTGTGTTAAATACGGTCAACACAAAATTAGTGTTAAAATTCAACACACTTTGTGTTGTTTTAACACAAAGTTTGAGTCATTTTAACGCAAAGTTTGTGTCTTTTTAACACAAAAGTGTGTTGAATTTTAATTCTAATTTTGTGTTGACCGTATTTCACACAATATTTTTTACTGTGTGCTGCCAAAACAAGTGCAACTCACGGGCTTTGCGGACGACGTCGCAGCTACGATAGTAGTAGACAGTGCTGAGGAGGCAGAACTACTGGTTCGGGAAACCATTGACGCCGTCGAAAATTGGCTTAAGAAGTATCATCTAAAACTAGCCAAGCAGAAAACCGAGATGGTCGTTTTAACACGTCAAAAGTGATTCCCAAAACCCTTCGTCATCGACATGGGCGGGACAACACTGACATCTACAAGGGCACTGCGTTATTTAGGAGTAATGATCGACGAAAAGCTGTCTTTTTGAGAACACCTCGAAAACGCTTGCGCGAAAGCTACCAAGACAGTATCAAACCTGTCGAGACGAATCATGACCAACATGGTAGGACCACGAACCAGGAAAAGAAGGGTGCTTCTAGAAGTAGTTCACTCGATATTACTCTACGGAGCGGAGATATGGGCAGATATCCTTAAACAGAAGACCTACCGGCGCAAAATAGCAGCAGTGCAACGACGAGGAGCGCTCAGAGTCACCTGTGCCTACCACACGGTCTCAGAAGCAGCCGTATTAGTCATAGCAGGAGCCGCGCCAATCGACTTACTAGCGTTCGAGAGAGCGAAAATCTACGACGCCAAATTAAATGGTGACAACTCTAAGGAGACAAGAGCAAAGATAAAGACGGAAACGCTACATGAGTGGCAGGACCGATGGACAACCGGGGAAACAGGCAGATGGACGGCACGCCTGATTCCGAACATAAACGTCTGGCTTTCTCGGAAGCACGGAGAAACGGACTTCTTCCTGACCCACCTATTGACGAGGCATGGGCAGTTCAATGCCTATCTTTTTAAGATGGATTTGCACAGCACACCAACGTGCCAATACTGCCCAGACAAAATTGACAACGCCGAGCACACGTTCTTCGAGTGTGATCGGTGGAAGGACTACAGAAGCAGCACCGGAGAAATGATAGGCACCACACTCTTCCCCGAGAGCTTGATAGCCTGCATGCTTAGAAAAGAAGATAATTGGTCAGCTGTTGCATCCTACGCGCAGCACCTTCTAAAAGCAAAAACCGCAGAAAGGGACCAGTAACCAGGAGTAGGCGTAGTGAGACGCAACATGGGCTGGATTGAAGTAATGCTAACGTGGTTCCGATCCAGTCATCTCCGTACCATCCACGGGGGAAGAGAGAGGAGTTTTTTTTAGTGGGTAAAAGTCCCACACTACCGACCATCATCTTTCAATGATAGCGGTGTCTTTGGAAGATTTTTTTCGCTTCTCTATAAAAAAAACACACACACACACACACACACACACACACACACACACACACACACACACACACATATACACACACACATACACATACATACATACAGACATACGGACATCATCGCGGAAACATTCGGGGAAGCTTCCTAGGACCTCAAAACGTCGAGATATTATGAGAACTCGATTTTCGAAAAACGGGGTAAAACCAACAACATCCCGATTTTTGAAAATTTTCAATTTTATTAGCGGAAAGTTAAAAATTTTTTTTTTCTTTTATAAAAAGATATAAAATAAAAAAAAATCCTATCAACCGATATGATTGTATATGATTTTTGGAAATTTTAATAATTTTGTTGTAAATTTAAAAATTAAAAAAAACAATTTTGGAACGTACTTGGTGTGCATGGTTGCAGAATATTTTACTTTTTATGAAAATCGTGAAATTTATCTCTGAGGACTTGAAAAAATTTGAAGTACACAATGACGCACACCAAGTTGCTATAGTTTATGTTGATAAAGCTGCATATTTATTATCGAAAATTTCATAAAGAATTCGTAATAAAATCAGTTGTTAGCGATTGATTAACAAATAATGAGAGGCCTTAAAATAATGTCGAAAGAAATATAAGAAAAATTATTTTTGAAAATTTTCAATTTTCTTAGCGGGAAGTTAATAAAATATTATATCACTATAGACAAAGTTGAGGATTATAAAGTATAAGTATATACAACTACTACAATTCAAACTTTATCAATTAATTAAAAAATTGAAATATTATTAAACAATTTGTCATCAGCCGAAAAAAAAGTTTACATGTCTAAAGATAAAAAAATCTCAATTTTTCAAAATTTATTAATTGGAATGATTTCAAATTTTAATCATGTCTGAGTTCAATATATTAGAATTTAATTTTAAGAGCATGAAGCATTTTTCCAATTTTTTCGATTTTTTAAGTCGAGTGGTTCAATTGCCCCGTGGTTTAATTGACCCCCTTCTCCCCTATAGTTATATCATTACATCAAAAACGATCCGAAAAGAAATGTCGGGTTATAAAAAGGAAAATTTTCTGCAACCATGCAAATGAAAGGTCTCGATGAAAAAAAAACTCCGGATTCACTTCGAACGCGGAGTTTCGAATTAATTTACTCCGGTAAGAGTGGTGGAAGTGAATGCGGAGTAAAATTTACTCCCGATTTTTACAGTGTATTTAGAAAGATATCAATGATTTTTTTTTTCATTTTTACAAATTATTGAAACAATCGAAACGTTTCAATCAGCCTGCTTCAAAGTAAACAAATTTTTTTTGGAAAAATAAGAAAACAATATATTTTTTTTCATTTCTTTGTTTTTACTTGTAGAATGCGGAAATATAACACACTGATAGAAGGATTTATTTGTACCAAAAAATATTTGTTAATAGTTAACAAATCATTTATTAGAGACCACTTTTAATATTAAACAAATATTTTTTAGTATTTAAAATGATTTGTTTGTATTCAATAAATCTGATATTGATTTATTAAATATTAATAAATCTTTTTAAATACTAAGAAATATTTATTAAGGACTAAAAAGTGGTCTCTAATAAATGATTTGTTAAATATTAACAAATATTTTTAACTATAAACAAATCCTTCTATCAGTGCACCAGCTATTGATAGACTCATGTAAGTATATTTAATTAACGAATTTCGGTTCACAATATTCTTGTTAACACTAAAAGCTTCAACACAAATAGAATGATAGAAATATTTGACTTCACAAATTTTTATGATTATTATTGAAAATCCGTCATGAAATAGAATAATTTGAAAAAAAATTTTTAGACTTTCCATTCTATGCCAAAAAATTCAGGTGAATTTAAAACTAAACAAATGGTGAATTTAAACATTAACCAAAAGCAAGGTAAAAGCCCCAATTATTGGCAGGGCTTCTAATATTGAAATATTTTTAACTTCCCGCTAAGAAAATCGAAGATTTTCGAAAAATCGGGAAGTTATTGGTTTTACCCCGTTTTGCAAAAATCGAGGTTTCAACCGATCTTGACGTTTTTAAGTCCTAAGAAGCTTTCCTGACTATTTTCACGATGATGTCCGTACGTCTGTGTGTGTGTGTGTGTGTGTGTGTGTGTGTGTGTGTGTGTGTGTGTGTGTGTGTGTAAACCTCTTATAACTTTTGAACGGCTTAACCGATTTGATCGCAGTTAGTGTCATTCAAAATGTCTTCGCCAAACTTAGATTTCCCGTAAGTTGGAACCGATTCGGACCAGTAGATTTCGAGAAATTGCAAGAAAAGTGAAAAAAAAAAGTTTTTTTTTCATTTTTTTTAAATATCTCCGAATTGGCTGAACCTATCGACCTCAAAAACTAGTCAGCTTTTAACCTTAAAAACCCGCATCGATCGCCACCTAGAACGTCAGAATCGGTTGATGCGTTCGTGAGATATCGTTGTCGAAAAAAATCGAAAAAAGTGTTTTTTTGTAATAACTTCAAAATTTTTCATCAGATCAATTTTTTCTGTTTCAAATTTTTATAGAGCTCAAAAAATTACATCCATCGCCGTCAACCGCGTAAAAATCGGTTGATTTATTCAAAAGTTACAGCAGTTTGAAAATTAAAAAAATCGTGTTTCATCGAATTTTGATAAGACTTTTGAGCTCAAAGAGCTCTAAATAACACATAAATTGTATTTTTGAGCTCGAAGAGCTCAAAAACGTCATAAGTGAAATTTTAAGCGCCTAGGTATGGAATTAACGGGAAGTTGCAGGGATGGCCTTCTAGGTCAACCGTTTTTCTAATTTTTTTTATCTTATTAATTCTTTCATTAACTGTATAAATAATATATTTTTAATTGAAAAAATAGTTAAATTTTATTTCGGTGTTCACTGTCAAAAAATTTTGTATTTTCGACTTGACCACTTTCTCTAATATGTTTATTTTGGATATTTACTACTTTTATAGGCCTTTTTACGATGTAACATGGTAAATTTTTAAATGTAAAATTATATAAAAGTAAATATAATGAAAGTCTGGTTTTAGATTATGATGTGACACTTGTTATTTTTACCACATTTTTAACTTCCCGCTAAAAAAATTGAAAATTTTCAAAAATCGGGAAGTTATTGGTTTTACCCCGTTTTGCAAAAATCGAGTTTTCATCAGATCTCGACGTTTTAAAGCCACAGAAACTTCCTTGACTATCCCCGCGATGTTGTCACTATGTCTAAATGTATTGTGTGTGTGTGTGTGTGTGTGTTTTTTTTTTTTTTTTTTTTTTTTAAGGGGGGGGGAATCCTTTTGCCGGCGCATCCAGGTGCCCAGTATTTAAAGAGGCACTCCAGAAGATAACAAACAAACAGACATGAAGATATTGCAGCTAAACCTAAACCATTGCGAAGCTGCACATGATCTGCTTATGCAAACAGCAAGAGAACTAGAGTTAGACTTAGTAATGATAGCAGAGCCATACAGATACCTGAATACGCAGCCTTGGGAATCTGACAGCACCACCAAGGCTGTCATCTGGTCTTGTGGTAAGCATCCCTTCCAGAGTGTAGTTAACAATGATAATGCCGGCTTTGTAGCAGCAACAGTTAACGGCATCCGTTTCTACAGCTGTTATGCACCACCTAGCCTATCCATTGTTGAATTCATTGAATTCTTGGACAAACTGACCGAGAACGCCAAGCAGCATTATCCGGTCGCGATTGCCGGTGACTTCAACTCCTGGGCAGTAGACTGGGGCAGCAAGCAGACAAATGCGCGAAGAAAAGCACTCCTAGAAGCTTTCTCTACACTAGATGTAGTCCAGCTCAACAGTGGTGATACGCCAACCTATACTAAAGGAGAAGCAAGCTCTATCGTAGATCTCACTTTCGTCAGCAGCAGCCTCATCAGTGGGAAATACGACTGGAAGGTGATGGATATCTACACAGCCAGTGACCACAAGGCAATTCTCTGGGAAATATCACATGACCGGAATACAAGAAGACCAATCAAGTCATTCAATACCATTGGATGGAAAGTGAAGCCTTTTGACACAAGCAAATTGGTAATAGCCCTTAATAGTGAACCGATTACTACTGGATCCGCAGAAGAAATGACCAAGGACCTGATGAAAAGAGTTGTCCAGGCCTGTGACGCCAGTATGGTCCGGAAACACAGCATAAGCCAACGCCCGGCAGTGCACTGGTGGAACGACCACATCAGTGTTCTTCGGAAAGAGTGTCTAAAGAAAAGAAGAATATTCCAGCGTGGCTATCGACGACCTAACTCTGCGGAGCTGGTCGCAGAATACAAAAAAGCCCGTCGATCATTGAACAAAGCTATCAAGGATAGTAAGAGACAATGCTGGAAAGAGCTCATCAACGAGGTGGATAAAGACATGTGGGGTAGGCCTTATAAGGTGGTTATGACCCACCTAAAAAAACAACAAATGCCATCACCTACGTGTCCTCAACTTCTCCAGAAAATCGTCACTGCACTATTCCCACAGCAACGCAACTTCGATTACCAGTTCGCGCCAGGCGAACTGGATGACACTCCACCTGTCACTGAAGAAGAACTGCTGGAGGCCTGTAACCGTGTAGGGAATAATAAAGCGCCGGGATTGGACGGAATCCCTAATATAGCCTTGAAAACCATCATAAAGGCAGCTCCAACATTATTCCTAGACGTTTATAATTCATGCCTTAAGGAGGGGACTTTCCCGCATAAGTGGAAACAGCAACGATTGGTACTGTTACCTAAAGGGAAGAAACCACCGGATGAACCGTCATCTTACCGCCCACTTTGCATGCTAGATACAGCGGGTAAGATATTTGAACGCATAATTCACCAGAGAATTGAAGCAGTAGTCGACCCACTCCTGGCAGACAATCAGTATGGATTCCGGAAAGGACGATCAACCCTGGACGCAATCAAACTGGTTGTTGATACGGCCAAGGAAGCAATCGCAGGAACCATATGGAAGGGTGGAACGAAAGAGTATTGCCTGGTGGCGACCCTAGACATCAGAAACGCATTCAACTCCGCCAATTGGGAATGCATCATGCAGGCCCTCCAAGAGAAGAATGTACCAGAATACCTTCTTAAGATCGTAACAAGCTACTTTGAAAATAGGGTCTTGAAGTATGACACGAAGAACGGTCCGAGGGAGTATGATATTACTGGAGGTGTACCACAAGGTTCAGTCCTAGGCCCGCTCATGTGGAATATTATGTATGACGGTCTATTAAGACTAACTTTGCCAAGAAACGTCAAACTCGTAGCATATGCAGATGACGTAGCCGTAGTGATTGTTGCCAAACACCTTGACGAGATAAACCATTTGTTCGATCTCACTTTTGAGCGCGTTGACCGGTGGATGGACGCAGTGAACCTGCAACTGGCGCAACACAAGACTGAGGCAGTGCTTATTACCAGCAGAAAAGTGGTAGAGACCATTAAGCTGAAAGTCGGCGAACAAGAAATCACATCACAACCTTATATCCGATATTTGGGAGCGATGCTTGATGCCCGACTCAACTTCAAGCAGCAAGTGGAACATGTCAGTGCCAAAGCGTCAGTAGTGAGGGCTAGTCTCGCACGACTGATGCCGAACGTCGGAGGCCCAAAACAGAGCAGGAGGCTATTATTGTCATCAGTAGTCATATCGGTGCTCACTTACGGAATATCCATTTGGGCCGACGCATTAAAGACGCAAGAATCATGGAGAAAGGCTGGACCAGTATATCGACTGAGTGCCCTACGAGTAGCTAGTGCCTTCCGCACTATATCAGAAGAAGCAGTGTGCGTCATTGCTGGAAACCTACCTCTTAGAGTTCTAGCAGAGGAAAGGCGGGCCCTTTACCAACGAAAAAGGTCAACTGCACTGAGCCTTGAAGAACTTAGAATTGAAGAACGGCAGAAGAGCATAGGCCGATGGCAACTACAATGGGATGCTGCAGAGAAGGGTAGGTGGACGCACCGTCTCATACCTCGGATCGACATTTGGCTTAACCGGAATCACGGTGAGGTCAATTACTATCTTACGCAGATGTTGTCGGGACATGGGTGTTTTCGAGAGTATCTACACCGCTTTAAGCACGATGACTCTTCGGAGTGCCCGTCCTGCCCAGGAGCTGCTGAAGACGCGGAGCACGTCTTCTTTGTATGTCCTCGTTTCGATCCACAGCGTGAAGAACTGGAGAGGATCCTGAACCAGAGAATGCAACCAGATTCACTAGTAGAAGCAATGTTGTCATCAGAAGCTGCCTGGAACGCTACCAACACGTTTGCAACAGAAGTCCTTAAAGACTTGCGTGCCACCGAAAGAAAAAGAGCAAATAGCAGAAGACAGAAGGAAGGTAGTTAACACCTTGGCCACCAGAAGGAAGAGCAGTAGCTAGATCCTCCCTTCACGAAGAAATGCCTGACGGCGGTTTCCATGAGGGATTAGAGGAAAGACACACACACACACACACACACACACACACACACATACAGACATACGGACATCATCACGAAAACATTCAGGGAAGCTTCCTAGGACCTTAAAACGTCAAGATCTGACGAGAACTCGATTTTCGAAAAATGGGGTAAAACCAATAACTTCCCGATTTTTGAAAATTTTCAATTTTCTAAGCGGGAAGTTAAAAATTAAGAAAAAAATTTGTTTGTGTATTTTTTCAAATAATTATTTGTTCAATAATGAATTTATTTATTTAAGAATATCTATCAGAATAAAAAATATTTAATTATTAAAATAAAATTTTTCTCTATAATTAACTTAGTTTCAACCTAAAATCATTGACACATAATAAGATAGATACATTCGTAACAATCACAAGTAAGGTTAGGCTTATAAACATAAGTAATACACTGAAAAAAAAGTATGTCTCACACTTATAAATTTCAGTGATATTACAATACTTGGTATTGCGAATATACTTAAACAATATTTGAGTCTCAACGCAATATTTTTAAGCGCTACACTGAAACTCGTTTAAGTCATACACTTAACCGACTTTGAGCGCCATCGCAAAACTCATAACCACAATACGCTCAAATATGTTAATTGTTTTTTATTTTTTATTAATTTATATATTTAATTTTTGAATTTTTTAAATTTTATTTATTAAAAAATAATGATTAAAACACTAATATTAGGATGTTACAATTATTGTAATAAAAGTCAACCTCGGTTGACAATGTGTTTAAATTTTACAATATTATAAAATGACATATGTGATATTTTATGTTATACCTTACATATATGTAAGGTAATACATTTAAACACTTGATGATAGGTGGATTAATTCCACTCAATTAATTTATTTTTCACCCACGGATCCATAAATAATTATTTTTAATGTCAATTATATGAATATTTTTTTTTATGCTCTTAAAAACGATGTTTAGGTTAAAGGTATAAACACGGTATATAAACACGGAGAAAAAAGAAGCGAAGTACGCGCTGAGTTTTACGCGGAAATTTTTTTTACTTTACTCTCTGAACTTGCAATAGTATCGTACGGAAAATATAAGTCACTCACTTACACAAAGTATTGCTATAATACTTAAACTTTTTTATATTATATTCGCAGTACCAATTAATTAAAAAAGAGTATACCCATAGGACTTAAACTTTTTTTCCCCTCCGGGCGGAAAGCGTCAATTTTCCGCCCGCTGCGCTAAATGAAAATGCCGCTTTCCCCCTCCGTCAAGGAGAAAAATAGTATTCTCACCTCGGGCAGGAAATAAGAAAGCCTCAGATCACATGTTTGTCGACCTCGGCTTCGCCTCGGTCAATAATTACATGTAATCTGAGACATTTCTTATTTTCCTGCCCTAGGTACGAAAAATACTATTTCAGTGTAGAGTGAGCGCGACTACCGACTTTCGGACTTACTGCTGCCTCGTATCTCGTTGTCAGTGCATGAATACTATTTTCGGCTCCCCGTCGTAGAGTGCATGCGCGACTCCATCACGGCATAAAAGTGAGGCTTTCTGCCGTGAAATCGCAGCGGGAACCCCGTACTTTCGACCGGCGTAGTAAGAAAAATTGTTTTTTCGAAATTACTCCGATATCCCTAGCCTAATCAATTCAAACTTAAAGATTCTTTATGAGGCTAAAAAACTGCGTCGAATGCCGCAAACCGCATGAAAATCGGTTCATTCATTCAAAAGTTATTGCGGTTTGAAAATTCAAAAAATAGTGTTTTATCAAACCGCTATCAGACTTTTGAGCTCTTCGAGCTCAAAAGCGTAGAAAAGCCATCTCCTTGAGCTTAAAGAGCTCAAAATAACACATAAATTGTTTTTTTGAGCTCGAAGAGCTCAAAAACGTCATAAGTGCAATTTTAAGCGCCGAGGTATGGAACTAGTGGGAAGTTGCAGGGATGGCCTTCAGGGTCAACCGTTTTCTTTATTTTTTTTCCGTGTCGCGACAGGCCATAATTTAAAGTAACTTAACCTTTTTAACATACACATTAACGAAACTAATTATTTTTTTTCTATCGACATTTGATAAAAAATTGAAAATAGTATTCAAGTCATTGATGAAAACATTTTGGATATTTAAATTTAACTTTAATTAATTTACGTATGACACAAGCGCTTAAGGCATCCACATTTTGATTTACTACCTTTTTTTTTGTAATTATAATAACACAAATAATCGCCTTAATACTATTATAATTAAAAACAAATTATAAAGGTGTAAGCCCCTCGTAAAAAATGATTGCCGTTTAGTAAACAAATAAGTAAAATAAAACAGAAAATAAAATGTGGTTTTCATGTACAGATAGAAGCTGTTATTGTGGTCGTTGATGCAGATCATTTGATTCTGTTCATTGAATTCTAAGGTCGCCGTCGGATGGGTTCGCTCTTTCTCCCTCTTGAACAACAAAATGGCATCATTCTCTCCCTTTCTTTCTCTCGTTCGTGACATTATAGAGACACCACACCGAAATGTATATACGTATAAGACGAGAGAGAGTTATATTACGGGTACGGCAACAAGCATTACGTAGGGTTGCCATCAGGGGGATAGGGTAAATTTAACCCCCGGAGGCCTGTGTACCTAATGGAAACAAGAAATTGCTGCAAACACTATTATTTACAGTTCGTCGCCTCGTAAATATCATGGCGTCCGTCGTTTACTATAAACTCCTGTCTAAACTCTCTAAAGAGTAAAGAGATTGTCAATTCAAAAGCCATTTGCCACCCAGTTTTCTTACTCATTATTATTATTTTAATAATAATTCCTTTTTATTAACAAAAATATTTATTTATCGTTGTGTAAATAAATATTTTTAGTTCTTTTTTTTTTTTTCACTTAGCCGAGTGACTTTCTATACTCCGGTGAAATAAATTAAAAGAAAGCATTGACAAGTGTTTCGATTGTATCATTGTTGGATTAACTCTTCAATAAATAAAACGGGAATTATAACTTCAGCTGATGATTGTTATTTCTTTGAGTCGGTCAGTTACAGAAGTATACTTAAAATAAGTCTTGATGATTCAAGGAAAATATTATTTTATGAATTTTATGATTGTTTAGAGATATTCTATTATAATTAATTTGAAACATTTACTCGAGAAAAAATTTGTTATTTTGAAATTTAAGGAATTCAATAGAGCACTATAATTATTTTCAAACAAGATACAAATGTGTTTTACTCAATAATTTTTAAGAAAAAAAAAAAATATAAGATTTTGGAATAAAAAATGTAACGAATACATAGAAGATACGAAAAATTTATGAGAAACCTTTTTAGTAGATTTCATAAAAATCTAACTATTGCAGCCGTCCTCATGGTGCAACTTTTAAAAAATTTAGTCATTTTCTGATTCAGTTCGTCGAGCTGAGTCAGAAAATGTAGTTCGTTCAAAAGTTTATAGATGCATGTATTTATTTCGAGCTCAAAAATATGATTATTGTGTCATTTTGAGCTCTCCGAGCTCAAAACTCTACACTGAGAAAAAAGTATTTTGATAATCACAATACTTGGTATTTTGATAATCAAAATACCACGTATTGTGATTATCAGAATATAAGTCAGTTCAAGACCTATACTCTGCGCAGTAAACTATAATATATGCGCTGTCACTGCCATCGACGTTTTAACACTAACAGTTAGTTTATTTGATTTATGCACTGGTAAAAATAGAATTCAACTAATATTTATTATATTAGCTTGAAAAAAATTTATTATTACACTTTTAATTTTAATTTTAATTTGTTTTGTTAGCTTTATAAGTCAATTGATTTGTGCCAGTAAAGTGAGGTTATAAACATCTAATAGTCTGTTACATTGGTATACTGATAATCAGTATACCTAGGTATTGTGAAAATCAGTATACTTATTGTGATAATCAAAATACCACGTATTCTTAGTAGCACAATACCAAGTATTATGATTATCAAAAAAAATATCCTTAGTAGCAAAATACTTTTTTCTCAGTGTAATAGCAGTTTAATAAAACACAATTTTTTGAATGTTTAAACCGCAATAACTTTTGAATGAATGAACCGATTTTCACTCGATTGGCGGCATTCGACGCAGTTTTTGAAGCCTCATAAAGAATTTTCGAGTATGAATTGATCGAACTAGGAATTTCGGAGTGATTCCGAAAAAACACTTTTTTCGGTTTTCTTTCGACAACGATAACTCACGAATGAATCAACCGATTTTGACCGGACTGAAAGCGATCGCCGTGGCTTTTTGATGTTAAGAGCTGATTAGTTTTTGGAATCGATCGGTAGAGCCGTTTAAAAGTTATTCCAAAAAAACCACTTTTGAAAAAATTTTTTTTTTTGTTTTTTTGGGATTTCTCAAAATCTACCGGTCCGAATCGTTCCAAAGTATATTCAAAATCTAAGTTTGGTCAAGCCCTTTCGAATGGCGCCAACCGCGAAGAAATCGGTCGAGCCGTTCAAAAGTTGTAAGAAGGTCACATACACTGATAGAAAATTTATGTTGACTCAAGAGATATTTTCTTGATCTAAGAATTTATTTTGGAAGACAAATGATTATTGTGCTTTAAGAATTTCTTGTCTTGATTTAGGTTTTCTTGGCTTAAGAGCTATATTATGTTCAATCGATACATTTAAGTTTTTCAATCAAAATAACATTATGGTTTAAAAAACTTAAAATAATTCATCAAAGTATATTTCAAAAACTAAATAGTCTTTAATTATTATACCAAATAAAAATTATTTCTTGGAAATAAGTAAATTAATGAATGACTCAAAAAAAAAGCCATTCTTAACACAAGTCGGTAACATCTTGAATTCTTGAATCAATGTTATCGCCTATCTTGAACCAAGAGACAAAAATTCTTGAAAGAAATATATCTATATCTAGTTTCAAGAGTTCAAGTTTTGAAGAAAAAAAGTTTCTTGAATCAAGATTTTTTTTCTATCAGTGTACACACACACACACACACACACACACACACACACACACACACACACACACACACACACACACACACATAGACAGACAGACATACGGGCATCATCGCGGAAACATTCGGGGAAGCTTCCTAGGACCTCAAAACGTCGAGATATGATGAAAACTCGATTTTCAAAAAACGGGGTAAAACCAATAACTTCCCGATTTTTGAAAATTTTCAATTTTCTTAGCGGGAATTTAAAAATTCTTAACAATTTTCTAGTATCTCTAATATATAGTTTACTTAAAATTTCGATTTTAATTCTTTCCAAATAATTTTACCGTAGAGCGACGTCAAGTCGATTTTTCTTATCAAGATCCATTGTAAAAATTTGAAATTGTTATTACTAGTAAAATATATTGAAAATAAAAAAGTAGAAAATTAAATTTTTTACAAAAACGTATTTTGACTAAAATTCTTCACAAATAATTTTTTCTTATCTCTCCATACACTGAAAAAAACAAACTTGAAAAAAAACAATAATTTTAAAAACTTTATCGTATTGATTTGGGTAGAAAAATCCTTAAACTAAAAAATTTTTCTTGGTTTAAGTAAATTCCACTTAATTCCAGAAAATGAAACTTTTTAAAATTATTTTTGTGGTTCAATAATTTTTCTCTTGACTCAAGTTAATTTCTTCTGTGTCTTTCCACTTATCTTTAATTTTCCTCTAATTATTAACTTTTCTTTAAGTTAATGAATTCGCAGAAGAAAGCTAAGTTCACATGCATTGATTTAAATGTATTAATATTCGAAAATTTAACAAAGGTTGCGTAGTAACAATTACATATTGTAATTATAGCCTATAGTAATGTGCAAATTCTACTTCACCCTTGAAATTTCTTTCACCAATTACAACTGAAACAACCAAACTACAATTCTCCTCCTCCCCCCCCCACTCCAGTTTTTATTTCTTTTCTACAGTTTCAAACGATTCATAATATCACTACGATAGCTCATAAGTACTAATAGCTCAGTTGAGCTCGATACCTTGAAGTAAACGTACGTTTTGAATTCTCCAAAAGCTTAAGAGTTCGTTCTTCAAAACAACATGATAGTGACTAAAGTAAAGCTCTTGAGCAGCGACGGCCAGATCTTTGAAGTAGATATTGAAACCGTTAAAATGTCCACCTATGTCATGAACAGACTGCAGAAAGTCCGTTACGAAGAAGTTGTGATGGTGCATCCACCTAAGCCCATCGCTGGAGCTATCCTGGAGAAGGTCATCCAGTGGATGGAATATCATAAGAACGATCCAGTTCCTCCAAAAAAAGACGACTTCGAAGCGCCGTCCATGGATGTTCCTGATTGGGACCTTGAGTTCTTCGACGTCGACCCGGTCACCTTCCTTGGCATTATTCGCATCGCCACTTGCCTAGAAATCAAAGCCCTCGAAGATGTCGCCGCTAAAATCATGGCCACAAAGCTTACCGAAAAAACTGGTTTCCAAATGTTCAACGAATTCTTCTTTGATCTAAATGAAAAAAACTCGATAAAACTTGGAATGTCTTAATTTAATATTTTTATTATTTCTTTTTTATTTTTAATTTTTTAGGTGGAGTGTAGAATATTTTCATGCATTTTTTTTTCAATTATAGCTTTTAAAGTTTGTAACTGGTTTAATGTCTGCTGTCTATGAAAACAATTGTAACCTTCATAAGTTTTAATAAATTATAGCTTCCATTTTAATGACATGTTTTTTTTTATTATAAGAATTTAAGTTTTTTTTTTTTTTTTTTTTTTATATAAATCTTATATAGTCTAAAAAATTTATGATTAATTTAGAGAAGAGGAATATTTTTTGTGATCGAGTAGATTAATTTATAGTTAACTAAATTTAATAGTATGCACGTAGGTGATTTTAGATTAAATTTTTTATTTAAGATGATAATTCGGTTAAGTTGATTTTATATTAATTTATTATTTTAATAATTGTAACTACGGTTATTATAAAAATGGTAGATATTTTATCTTAGATTTCGATTTTGGTAGAGATGTTTAGGCACTGATGAAAATGACTTGATTTGAAAGTAAAATTCTTGAATCAAGAATATCATTTTGAAGAATTTGATCATTTTGTATCAAGTAAGATTTATTTAAATCAAAAACAATTTATTGGTTCAAGAATTTTTTCACTTGATTCAAGATGATCAAACTCTTCAAAATGGTATTCTTGGTTCAAGAATTTTGTTCGAGTTAATTTTTTTTTTTATTAGTGCGGTAAAGATTGTTGTAGTATACCTTTTACATGGCTGAGTTTTAAGCGGGTAAAATTATCTTGTGATAGACTTTAATTCGATAAAAACTCTGATTGGTTAATGTTGATGTTGGTTAACAATTTAAATTATGTGAGATTCTCAGCAAAATTGGAAAACCTCATTAAAATATTAGAAAAATCCAAATACTTAATTCAAAGACAATTAACTGACAAACTTATTGCAATGTAATGGTCACTTAGTATATAATAGCAATAGTTTTGAAATCCAGTTACGAAAATAGACATATTGTTTATAAATATCTATTGTTATAATATCTTAAGAAGCTTATCTTCTAAAACGTCTGGGAGACAAAAACGGATTAATTTCGAGTAACCTCGAGCAGGTCAAAAGGACGGGACAACTTTGACTTAGAAATACCGCAGGAGTAACAAATTTACTCTGAAGAAAAATACTTTTTCATATATCCCGCATTGAAACTGTGAGTTTCAATGACTGTTGAGCCACCCGAAACTAGTCAATTTCAGACAGATGCGACTGTTTCTTCCCGTGGGTAGAAACCGATGGTTTTCTGCCCGCATAATGAAGTTGTAACCCTGTTTTCGACCCTGTCAAAGTATCTTTTGTTTATTTCAAACCTGTATTAGCTATTAGTCTGAAATTCTCTAGTTTTGGTTGGCTTTAGACTTTAAAACTCACATTTTTAATGCAGATTATATGAAAAGTATAATGTGTGACGCGGGATAAAACACGATTTCAGATTTTGGGTGGTTGCCAGCCTTCGGTTCGCTCAAGCAGACGACTACACCTTCCGTCTGAAATCCTCTTGTTTCATTTCTAGTCACACAATATACTATTTTATTTCAGTGTGTATATTATTAACATTTCGAGTTATGGTTAGGCTAATTTTTTAACTTTTCTCCTAAAAGTTTCAAAAATATATTTTTCTACTAATTAAACTCAAAAGAACCAAGCTACAATTCCTTACCACCCCACTCCAATTTCTATATCTTCTCTATAGTTTGAAAAAATTTAAAGCATTACTATGTCAATTCATTGAAATTCTTGGCTTAGTTAAGCTCGATACCTTGAAGTGAACGTACGTTTTGAATTCTCCAAAAGCTTAAGAGTTCGTTCTTCAAAACTCAACATGATAGTGACCAAAGTGAAGCTCTTGAGCAGCGATGGCCAGATCTTTGAACTGGATATTGAAACTGTTAAGATGTCAACTTACATCATGAAGAGGCTGCTGAGAGTCCGTTTCGAGGAAGTTGTGATGGTGCCTTTACCTGAGCCCATCGCCGGAGCTATCCTGCAGAAGGTCATCCAGTGGATGGAATATCACAAGAACGATCCAACTCCTCTAAGAAGAAAGTTCAAGGTGCCGTCTATGATGAATGTTTCTGACTGGGACCTTCAGTTTCTCGATGTTGATTTTCACACGTACATTCACATTTTTCGAATCGCCGTTTGTCTGGAGATCAAAGCCCTTGAAGACGTCGCCAAAAAAATCATCAACAAGAAGTACGCCGAAAGTACTAGAAAGGAAGTGATTGATGGAATTCGCCTCAAGTCAGTTAGAAAAAGCTTGGCAGAAGTCGGAGAATATTAATTTACGATTATTAATTATTTTTTAATTTTAATTTATTACGTGGTACTCAAAAGTTTTGTCTTTTTTTGTAAATTATAGTATGTAAGAATTGTAATTTTAAAAAAAAAAATTGTGATGTTTCGTCATTATGTTGACAAGTTTTAATAAATTCTTCCTGTTATTTTATAAACGTTTTTTTTTTTTTTTTCTATTTTAATTAATTTGAGTTTTCTTCTTTTTATGTAAAACCTGAATTATTTATTATTACTCTAGAAAATAAAAATGTTTTTTGTGATTGAATAGATTTATTTAGAGTTAATCGAATATCATAGTATGCATGCAAGTGATTTTAAAATACTTTTATTATGTATGTAAGCTGATAATTAGGATAGTTGTTTTTGTTGATATTTATAAAATTTTACAATTTGTCAATGATTTTTGAATTTTC
Organism: Cotesia glomerata; assembly: GCF_020080835.1. Classification (NCBI taxonomy): domain Eukaryota; kingdom Metazoa; phylum Arthropoda; class Insecta; order Hymenoptera; family Braconidae; genus Cotesia; species Cotesia glomerata. Next base: position 8,195,302 of record NC_058163.1, on the reverse strand, counting down.
AGAAATTATTTTTTTTAGAAATTATAAAGATAAAATTTGTAGTATTGTAAATTTAAAATTTTTCAAGGAAAATTCATGACAAGTTATACAAAGTTTAGAAGTAAGTTCATATTATTGTAGTTTAATATTTCAATTAGTTTTAACGATCTCCAATATTTATTCTCAATGAGATTTATGATCATGAGAAATCAAAAATGACTCATCGACTATAAATTTGATATTTACAAAATTTTACATTGCATGAAAATTTTTTATAAAATAATATATTTGATATTACATAAACATGTATTTAATAAAAAAGATTGCATAGAAATATAAGATTGTTATTAATATTCTAAATAATTAAATTTTAAAATAAAATAATATTGATTATATTGTTTGTAATGAGAGGATTATTGATGATAGTAAGAGTATTGCTGATAATTTTGTTGAATTTTTTAGTAATGTTGGAGTTGAGTTAGCTAATAAGATCAATATTAAACTAATTAATGCCGATAATTTTGTCAAACATAACAGCAAGAGTCTCTTTTTATTGCCCACAGACTCATTTGAAATTGAGAAAACTATATTAAACTTGAAAGATAAATCTGGTGGCGTTGATGGTATCAGTAGCAAAATCTTAAAGATTTTAGTCAACGAAATTTCCCTTCCACTAGCAAATATTTTCAATAAAGGTATGTTTGGCTCTATGGCCAGATTTATTAAAAAAAGCTGATATAATTCGTTTACTTAAAAATGGAAATAAACACCTAAAAACTAAATACAGACCAATCTCACTGATATCTAATCTTGCCAAAATCTTTGAAAAAATAATTTACACTAGATTGTATGAATTTTGTACTAGAAATCATTTAATATCGGAAAATCAATTTGGTTTTATGAAGGTTAGGGGTACTAGTGATGCACTTGCTCTAACATCTAATTACATTTATAATAATATTGACTCAAATAAACCTACAGTATTAGCTTTCTTAGATCTTGCTAAAGCTTTTGACACTGTTGATCATGAACTATTGCTTGAAAAACTATGGAGGAAAGGCATTAAAGGTTTACCTCATGAGCTAATTAAAAATTATCTTGCGGATAGACAACAATGTGTCAAAGTAAATGATTTTTCAAGTGATTATAAGTTTGTAAAGATAGGGGTACCTCAGGGTACAATTCTTGGTCCACTTTTCTTTATTTTATATATTGATGATATATTTAATGTAATACCGCACAATAATCTTATTTCATATGCTGATGACACGGCTATTTTATGTAGTGGTACAAACTGGGATGATACTAAATTGATCCTTTCGAATTGGCTTGAAAAGATCGATTTGTGGCTTAGGGGTAATCAGCTTTCTTTGAATGTTGATAAGACTACTTATATAACTTTTGGTAGCTATGCTGATAGTATTCCTTCTAATTATAAATTGTTTATTAATCAAAAAGAGCTAGAAAGAGTTAAATATTGTAAATATCTGGGTCTTTACTTCGACAGCCATATGAAGTGGAATAAATATACTCTTGAACTAGGTAAAAAAATTAAATATTTCACATATCTATATTATAAACTTTGCCACTGTCTTCAGCCTACAACTATGAAAACAATCTATCATGGTCTTTTTGAGAGCTTAATTAATTATGGAATTATATAGCCTGGGGTGGGGCATATGAAAACGCAGTAAAACATATAACTACTATACAATATAAAATAATTAAAAAAATCTTTAGTAATAATCACCTTGCTACGCCTCTAAACTTTAGGGAAACTTGTATTGTATATGCTTTAACTAAATATTATGAACATTGTAAATCTCTGTATGCTGAAAGACCACTAAATACTCGTGCAAAACTTATACCTTTACCTAAAATTAATGTCTATCAGCACAAAAAATGCTCTGTATGTAGCAATTAAATATTACAATTTACTTCCTAATGAAATGAAAATTTTAAATTGCTCTATGTCAACACTACGTAAAAAACTTGGGGCCTGGTTAAAATCTAATAATGTTTAGGAATATAAATAATTGAAAAACCTAAATTATTGAAATTGTTAAAATTTGATATAATAATGTATTTATTACTTTGTACTCAAATAATTTATTATTATATTTAATATGTTGTAATTATGTTTAAATATGTATTCCTTCTGGTTCTATGTACAACTGTGTACCACCTCTATAGAATCACTACCAGAAGTAAAATAATAAATAAATAAGTAAATAAATAAATAAATAAATAGGGAGTCAATAATGAGTGCTTCTGCTTTATATTTTAAACTAGCTGACCCGGTGAACTTCGTATCATCTACAATATATTTTATTACACCTTTCGAACAGCGGTTATCAATCTTTAAGCTCTAATCTACTTCGATAAAGAATAAATACTGGCTGCATGAAGTGCGGTTAGAATTTTGTCAAGTTATTGAATGAAACTCGTTTCTCATTATCGCCTGAAAATCAAGATCCCAAAAAATGAATACTGAATTTATGAAATTCTTTTTAACTTCCCACTAAGAAAATCAAAGATTTTCAAAAATCGGGAAGTTATTGTTTTCACCCCGTTTTGCAAAAATCGAGTTTTCATCAGATCTCGACGTTTGAAGGTCACAGGAAGCTTCCCTGACTATCCCCGCGAGGTTGTCACTATGTGTGTGTGTGTGTGTGTGTGTGTGTGTGTGTGTGTGTGTGTGTGTGTGTGTGTGTGTGTGTGTGTGTGTGTGTGTGTGTGTGTGTGTGACTCGCTTATAACTTTTGAACGACTGAACCGATCGGAACGTACCAAACGGCGTTCTAAAGAGTTCCCTCAAACTTAGATTTCCTGAGAATTTGAACCGATTCGGACTGATAGATTTTGAGAAATTTTGAAAAATTTCAAAAAAAATAAAAAAAAAAATCATTTTTGATGAGGCAAGGCCTCGTGACGTTGTCAAAATTATTTGGCAACGCAGGTAAGCTCAAAGATTTGGGGACTAGACTAGACAGACGAACGAACGAGACTCTTGTAAGGGGGGAGAAGTGTTGTGGCTCAAACAGGTCTTACCGCTGCACCTCCCCGCATGGGCCCCGCTGGTAACTGGTCGGGTTGTCATTATATTACCGATCAGGCTAACGCAGTCGTTGAATGGGTTGATACAGTTAACTGAGTACGAGGACAGATTGACATTAAATTCAACTCAATTCACATCTGTCCTATGATAGCGTAAATGCTTGAGGGCAGGGTTTTTCCTTGCCGGCAAACTTGGCTGTGTATTTCCTATGTGAGGGTAGGATAGATATACGTGCGTGTATAGCTCTTTTGAGCCCAGGAAACGGCCTCTTCGGAGGTAGGCGAAAGCCTCGCCATATATTCTTCGTTCGAGAGATATCGTGAACGAAAGAAAACCGAAAAAAGTGTATTTTTGACATAACTTCGTCATTTCTTCTCGGATCGTTTTTGATGATATAGAATAATTTCAGAGCTTAAAAACCGCGTCGATCGCCGCCAAAAACGTGGAAATCGGTTGATTGGTTCGAAAGATATCCTCGATAAAATATTTGGAAACAAGTGTTTTTTTTTAACATAACTCCGACATTTTTTGGAATAACTTTTAAACGGCTGCACTGATCGATTTTAAAAACTAATCAGTTATTAGCATGAAAAAATTACGTCGATCGTCGTCAAGCCGGTCAAAATTGGTCAATTCGTTCAAGAAATATCATGAACGAAAGAAAACCAAAAAAAGTGTTTTTTTGGAATTTCCAAATTTCCAAATTTCCTAGTTTTATCAATTCAAAATTGAAGATTCTTCATGAAACTAAAAAAATTGCGTCAAATACTGCCAACCACGTGAAAATCGGTTGATTCGTTTAAAAGTTAGTGCGGTTTGAAAATTTAAAAAATATTGTTTTATGATACTTCTATCAGACTTTTGAGCTCAAAGAGCTCAAAATAACACATCAATTGTATTTTTGAGCTTGAAGAGCTCAAAAACGTCATTAGTGCAGTTTTATGCACTTAGGTATGGAATTAGCGGGAAGTTGCACGGATGGCCTTCAGGGTCTACCTTTTTTTTAATTTTTTTTTTCAAATATATTTGAATTGTATATATACATAAGATAGACGATTAACAATTTTAGATCTGTCGATTTCCTTAGCTGAACTTTCGCCTTTTTTAAAAATTTTATTCATCCGAAAACATCCCTGAACTATAGCGAACTAAAACAAAAAGAAAATTGTTGAAATCGATCCAGTCGTTTTTGAGTTTTAGCGAGACTAACGCACAGCTATTCATTTTTATATATATATAGATAGACTTATATAGGTGACAAATGAAATACTGCTGTAAAGCAGGAAACAATTGATGTTACTTGATATTTTTGATTTTTTAATATTTAGGATTTTTTTTTCAACTTTTTTTTTTTTCTAAACCATCCTTGAACTATAACGTACAAAACAAAAAAAAATGATCAAAATCGGTCCAGTCGTTTTTGCCCGACTAGAAATTTCAGTGAGGCAGTGATTTGGCGCAAGTAAGGCATGCCGAATTCCAAACTTGCAGTAAGTGAGGCATCCAAACCAGGCCGAAGTTTGGGATGTAACTCAGTTGCGAGGCTCAGCCTAACTTAGCTTCCTGATTAGGTTGCAGTTTGGAAACCAAATTCGCAACGAAGAATCCAAATCTAATTCTTTCTTGATTTTTAACTTTTTTATTATCAAGCGAAAATTAATAATAACAAATGCTTATTTATTTATCTTCTTTTACTATTTTAAGTATAAATATTAAATTTAGGACTAAATTTTTTAAATATTTCATGAATAAAAAAAAAAAACAAATTCTTTGTTGCTTTTATTTAACATTATTTTTATTATTTAATTTTATTTTTTCTGTAATTTTTTTTTTGTTTTTTGGAGCGTTTTTTAATGTGAAGAGGTTTTTTTGATTGGTAGATTTGACAAGTCAAGGGGGAAGGAGATGATGGAGGAGTTAGATACACTAATCACACATAACACTTAACTTTACTTCACACTCGCCTTAATAGTAATTATAATTAGAAATTATTAATTATTAAAAATCGTACATGTCGAACGCGAGACTCGAACACGGTACCCGACGCACGAGGGCCCTATACCATACCGCGACGCTACGCCGATGATGAGCGACCTCTTACTTCAAGATACTTATAAGCACAACCAATGTTCGGCTTGCCTAATTTAAAACAAATAAGATTCGGATTGGGCTAGCCTAAGTTCGAAAAGCCAAGTTCGCTCCAAACTAGCAAAACTCAGGTTATCGTTACTTGAAACCAGTTCGGCGTTCCCATGATATATCAGACTTAAGGAATCCATGAAACTCCTAGTTACGTTCAAATATGGCAAGCCAAACATTTCGTTCTACCTACCTTAGTTTTTATGAGGTACAACCTAGGCAAGCCTAAGTTAGACAAGCCAAACTTGCCCCGAATTGGTTCTTCGGCATATGCCTCACTGAAATTTCTAGTCGGGTACATGATACACCATGTTTATATGTACAATACACAAATACTCTCATAAATACACACTTTTATATGTATAGAACTAAAAGACATAACCTTGGAAAGACTTGAAGCCAAATATCTTCTCCCACTCCGTTTTAGAGTACTTTGGCAAGAAACGCCGAAGTTCGTCAAACGTTTGGAATGCCTAACTTGCAGGAAATTATAAAATTCAAAGGTCTACGGAAGTTCGGTTTGCCAAACTTAAAAGTAATTGGGGACATTTATGGCAAGCCAAACTTCGGCAAATCTTTGGTTATCGTTACTTCCAGCTAGTCAGGCATTCCAAAGGTTCGCCGAAGTTCGGCTTGCCATAGATGTCCCAAATTACATGCAAATTTGGCATGCCAATCTTCGTTTTGCCTAATGTGGATTTAAGAAGGCGCAAATTAGGCTTGCCTAAGTTGTTAGGCAAGCCAAACTTGCCCCTCACTAATTCTTCGGCATTCCTCACTACAATTTCTAGTCGGGTGAGTTTCAGCGAGACTAACGAAGAAAATTTTACAATTTTTTTTTTCAATTAAATAAAAAAAATATAAAAAAAATCGACCCTGTCCGGGATGAGCGGGAATAGTTCTCAAATTGATTGAACTTTTTTTTGAGAAAAAAAAAAATTAAGAAAAAAGTGACGAACTTCGAAAAAATAACGATTTTGCTCAAAAAAAACCGATTATTTTATAGAATTGATCATATTTAATTTTTTTTGTGTATTTTTTCGAAAAGTTAATTCAAAAACAAAAATTAAAAAAAAAAAGGTACCCAAAGGTCAATGTCTAAAAAAGTTACGGCTATTTGAAAATAAAAAAGCCACTTTTTTTAAAAATTCATAACTTTTTTGGGTTGAATAAAAAAATTTTTAAAAATTCTCAAAAATGTCTTTCAAAGGATGGAAAAGAATAGAAAAGTTTCAGCTAAATCTAAAGGGATCGAGTTCAAAAGTGGTCGATTTAGCATGGAATACCCCATATAGATAGACATAAACAATATGAAAATAAACACGAACAAAACAAAAGTAATGACAAACATTCTTCTCGAGTTTCTTCTTGAGATTGGTGGTTATTTCCTACAAACTGAGTATAGGTAAATAGTATAACTCTGCAGTATACTTGTACGTATCTTCCTACATATTGAACAATTTTGGTACACTCTTGCAACCTTGAGGCTCAAGCGTAACAATAGCGATTCCGATACAAAATTAACAATTTTTGATTTTTTTAGCTGAACTTTCGGGTTTTCCAAAAAAATTTTTTTTCTAAACCATCCCTGAACTATAGCGAACAAAACAAAAAAAAATTTTTGAAAATCGGTCCAGCCGTTTTTGAGTTTTAGCGAGACTAACGCACAGCAATTTATTTTTATATATATAGATTACGCTCGCTTACCACCGCGTCATCTACTTACTTATAAGTAAATGTATACATTTTACATTGATAACATTAAAACATAGAAAAATAGATGATATTATTTTGTATCAAATTATAGCCAAATAATTTTATGAACTAATAAAATGACAAAAAATTAATTATAAATTATAATTTAAATGATATTCACTGTAATTAACATCATTAGTACAACATAAAAATTATTTGAATTCGTCAGTTTGTAATTGTACTAAAAAAAAAGTAAAATACTACGAAAATGTTTTGATTACTGTTCAGTCAATATCAGATGAAGATGAATGATTTTTTTGTTAGGTACCACAACATTAACGAAAATACTAATAAATAATTATAATAAACATGATAGTTATTGGGAAAATTTTTATTAATGTTTAATATTTGAAAATAATATAATTTTGTAATTAAAAACGATTTTATAATTTTTTACCAATAAAAAACTAAATTTAAACGACGAATACAAATATAAACAAAAATTAGTAGACATTCAGCCGAGGAGATGAGTGCGAAGAAAATCATGGGAATATTGTCATGATAAATTGTAAACTCGTTGTGTCAGAAAGCATCTTAAATATCTACTTCATCTTCCCATTCTCTCATTCATCTTCGCCTAGATTCAACCTTCTTGTCCTTGCATAAAAATGGTAAAAAGTAACACCCAAGAATAAGAACACAAATGTTTACATTTATATACGTAAAACGAAACTTATAAAAGTTTGAATTTGTATTTATATATATATACAGCATAACTTGACTCGGTAATAAAATTAACTTTCTCAAGAAACAGTAATCAGAGATAAAAATGCGGGAACTGTTGGTATTTGCTAACTAATCCCTTTCAGCTTAATAACAAACTTTACTTTTTTTTATGAATAATGAATATATTATCATTTATTAAGCAGTCGTGATTTAGATGAGAGGTAAAGTGGACACAAAAAAATTATTTATTTCAAAAATTTTATTTGTTTTTATCAAATTTTAATCTTTTTGATCTTTATTTCAAATGAATAATTAAAATAAACATAAAGTTTGATAAAATGTACAATAAGTTATTATTATTATTATTATTATTATTATTATTATTATTATTATTATTATTATTATTATTATTATTATTATTATTATTATTATTATTATTATTATTATTATTAATTAATACCATTTAAAATTTTTTAATAATTTTATATCAAACGAAAATAAATCCATTACAAGAAATTAATTTTATTTACAATTCAATTTTAAAGCTCGCTTAGATTTTTCTGCGGATAGCATTTGTGCCATACGAATTGAACGCTATCTTTCTTTCCGATGCTTGAATCATAAAAAAACAACCGATTAAAAACTCGCTATTATTTTTGGTCCGCCAATGCAACAATTGAGTATAGTTATCAGCTGTCTTTTAGCTGTATTTAGAAATAAATTTTTATAAATGACTGCTCAAAGGATAGAAAATTTCTTAAGCAGAAAACTGCCAGCGGAAAAAAATTAATTATAATTTAACAACACAATACTAAGCTGCGATTTTTATTCCACAACTTCCCAAAAGTCAGATGAGTCGATTAACACATCAATTGAATTGAAAAATTGACTTTTTCAAAAGTTATTGTGTTTACTCCTCCATAGAGAAAAAATTACTATTGAGAAAAAAAAGCACTCTTGCTAAAAAAGTTTAAGTTATTAGAAAATTTCAACATTTTTCTTTATTACCTGAAGATACACTGAGAGACAATTTTATTCACAGTGAATAAAAACGCGTATTTTGATTCTTTTACTTTAGTACTACTTGTCAATAAATATTAATTACATATAAATATAATTTTTTATGCAGTGAATAAAATTTTATTAGTATTTAATAAAACTTTATTAGATACTAATATGTGTTTATTAAAACCACCGCCAGTCTCGCTTTAACGGCAGCCATCTTTAATCCTAAAGTCAAGGCGTAAAATTCGGAGTTATTGTTTATTAATAGTGAATAAAAATTAAAATAATTATTAAACAATGAAGAGTGTCTATTAAACAATGAATGTTTTGTTAAAAGAAAGGGATTTGGATGCATTGTGGCCAATTTTTTAACGCAAATAAAAATAAAAATTTCTTTAAGTAATTCAATGTATATATGTGTATATTTATAACCTGCTTGTAGTTAGCCTTATTTGATTTTTACTTTTAATGTCATCACAAGTGCGAATGGTACCATTGTTATATCATGTAGTGATTTGCAATAAAAGAAAAGTTAGTTAAATATAATAAATTCTAATTATTTTTTTATAAATATTCATAATCATAACACTGAAGTTAGCCGTCAGCTGTAAATTTAAAAAATTTTTTTTTAACAAAAATCAATCACAATAAAAAAATGCTTCTAAAAATTTTCACTTGTAATTTTTATTAATTTTCACGTGTGGAACTTTTTGATCATATTTTTTTATAATAATTTAATTGCTATAAAATAAAAAAAAAAATTTTTTTTAATTTATCTGTCAACTTCAGTGTCATAAATATTTACCTTTAAAAATTAAAAAAAAGTTTGGAAAATCCAAAAGTGCACGACTCATAATGCTCATTTAATTATGAAATATAAAAAACTTAAGTCGTTCAAAATTAATTGCCGAAAAAACAGCTGTAGTAGGAAGGTACTGCACAAGCGCCCCTGGTGGAATAAAATGTACATAATATCTATAGATATAGATATATCACCATCCATGTTAATTTTACATGGATATATATATAGATATACAGTCTTGTAGTTTTCGTTTTTTATTAATTGTAATTAAACGACACTGAATTAATGAACCATTCGCATTCAGTGACCTACAATCGTCGATTAGAATTAAAAAAAAAAAATTTAACTCAAATAATTGATTTTTTCACAAGTTACAGTGTTTCCGGGGTTTCATACATGACGGACAGGAAAATTTTTTGACCTATTTTGATGTTTTTTTCCGTTTCTATTGCAGTAAATCAATTTTTAGAAAGTATGGAATTAATCTCCATTAAATTATCGCGACAATAGTATGCAAAATATCTTGATTCCGTGAACTAACAAGGCTATAATACTAAAAAAAATAGTTGCTAAAATGAGGCGAAAAAAATTTTTCGATCGTAAAGCACTCTCTGATGCTTCGCATCATGAGTCGTGCAAAAAGTTCTATGTATTTTCATTATAAAATTCAATTTCTTGATTTACATATTTTAATTTGAAACTATGGATAATCGTCAATAGTTTAACATTATTTGGTGATAATAGATAGATTTATTATAAAATTTGTTGACAACCATTTATTAACAAAACAAAACTGATTATGACGTTTTTATCTTATTATTCATTGACTACTAAAAAACTAAGTTATTTTGTGTATAAATAAAAACGTATTATAAACTAATAAACGCGTATTAAATACTAATAAACGTTTATTAAATATTAATAAATACGTATTAAATACCAATAAAATCTCAAAACTGGTCCAAATAAAAATTTTATTTGTATTTAATAAATTTCTTATTTGCGCATGAGCCAAAAACGTGTTTTACTAAATACAAATAAGCGTTTATTAGTATTTAATAAAACTGTCTCTCAGTGTATCACATTTTTCTTGTCGTATTTTTTTTGGAAAATCAAATTTTTTTCAAACAGAAAAAACAATTTTAAAGAAAATTAACAAATATTTCAATTAAATCTTCAGGTTTTTGATAACTGAAATTTATTCCTCTTGTGGTATATTAAATACATCATACTAATAGAATCGTTTAAATATATTAAAACAAACCTAATTTTTTATCTTAAAAATTTTGAAGTCTTGGATAAAATACTTGTTAATTTCCTTTCGAATTGTTTCTGCATAAAAAATAGCTTTATTTAAAAAAGAAAATACTACGAGAAAAATGTGATTTCTTCAGCTGAAAAAAAGTGTTGAAAATTTCCTACAATTTAAATTCTTGTAACAAGAATACTCTTTTTTTTCTTAGTGCATAGACTTCAAAAATCCACACCATAAGATAGTTATTCAACTATTTTTTTTTCTTTTAAATTTAAAAATAGCGGCGATAAATTCGATTTCGACTAGACAAATAAATGCATGTTGTGCCTATAATTCAACTAATTTTCCATATTCACTTGAATAAACGTACACTACAAAACAGCATGTCATCATATCAAAATAGAATACGCTACAATAAGTTATTGGTGAGTGAACAGAAAATGGGGGGGTAGTATTTTATACAGTTCCGTTGGGTTACACACTGTGAATACATCAACAGTCACGAAGTGTGTGCTCGGAATATCATTCTCTCCGATCAAAAAATCTTTTATTTATAATTTTCTTTTTTTTCTTACTCCGTTCCGCTTGTGATACTTTCAATCAGGACACATACCCGTCTAATTACGCTAATTAGATGTGCAACTACAAATTGATTGGGCTTTTTTATTCCATCGATGTCGCGCATTGATAATGAATATACAATAAAAAAAAAACATCGGCATTGGCATACGAAAAAAATAAAAATTTTTTAATTAAAAATTTACCATTTAAAAATTTTGGGGATGTAAGATTTAAGGACTACGAAATTGTATATATTGACTGTTGAGAATAGTAAAGAGTTTATTGAAGTAGTGTTGAGTGGAAGCATTTTGTTACAGAGAACGGGGTGTCGGACGTTTATGACCCGCTCCCCTTTTCGTCTGTTCGTCGATGAATGGTATAATCAGTGGTCGCGTGGCGTCTCATCCCCATGTGATATATACATTCACGCCCCTACTATCATCATATAATTTTCGAGGGTGAAAAACGATAAATAGAAATGATAAAAAAACTCACTCAACAAAATACTTTTTTGTAGTCGAGGATCATGAATACTAATTATTCTAGTTTGGTATATTCATAAAAAAAAAAATCTGAAAAACGGTTGACCCTGTAGGCCATCGCTGGATTTTCCCGCTATGCACAAGTTAAAAATTCTCGAGAAAATGTCTATTTCAAAGTTTTGAGCTCGTCAAGTTCAAAAATACAACTTGTTTACTATTTCGAGCTATTCGAGCTCCATAATCTAGCGGTTGTAAAAACATACTTTTTTGAAATTGCAATATCTGCCGATCAAATCAATTGTTTTTTAAGGGGCTTGCAGCATTCGAAGAAGTTTTTGAGAGATAGAAGGCAAATAATGACATATTCCAATTTTATGAAGTTTTACAACAGCAAAAAAACTTAATTTTATATTAATTATCTTTTTATTAATATTTATTTGTAACGTGGTTGTTATTTTATTAACATTAGGTCCGCTTCGTTATAAACTGCCAGCAGAGAAATAATTACCCGAGTCGAAATTTAGAGCCTATATAGATCCCTCTAACCCAGAATAGATCCGACTGAGTGCCCTCTAGTCCTTTAACTCCGACTTTGAACCCAGGGGTCCAAACATTCACCGAGAGGTCCGATCCGATTTTGAACCCTCAAATCCGACAATATCTGTCTTTTAATATTAATAAAATTCTACTAATTATTTTTAAAATATTTATGATGATAAAAAAAATTAAAGATTAAAAAAATTTTTTTTTGCTAATGTAGGAATGGCCATTCGTTTGTTTGAAAGGGGACACTTGGGGCTATTAAAAAAAAATATTTTGGAAAAAAATTTTGAAAAAAGCCAAATTTGTCAATTTTGGAATTTTTGTAAATCGTCAAAAATGACGGTCGACATTAAAATTTTGGCTCGATTATTTTTGTATAATACCTTGTACTGATCTTAAAAGATCCTGAAATTTTTTAAACTGTGTTTTTTGTTTTTTAAAAAATATGAATTTTCGAATTTAAAAAAAATATTTTTTTGTCTTTTGCAACTTCTAAATAACGTAAAGTTATGCAGATACATAGTATTGTGATTTTGAGCATTAAAAAATTAAATGCACGACGTGGAAATATTCAATAATAAATTAATTTCAACTTTTTTTTTTTTTTCATTATTTGGATGTAAACTTATAATGTAATCTTATTTAAGTCAGACTTAACGCATGATACAATTTCTTATTTTTTTAACGCATGATATATTTTGTTCGTTTATTCACTTCAATTACAGATTTTAACGCCAAATAACTCAAACAGATATTAATTTCCAATAAAAATCAGAAATAATGGGATGAGAATATCTATTTTTTTTCATTCTTTCGAATACTTGTTTACTTACAAATTTCTGCACATTAATGTTGCTCAATCTCGAATTATATCATGTGTTAAGACGATAAGTGGCTTCAACAACTTCAAATTAAGTAATAAAACGAAAAAATAACGAATTATATCATGTGTTAAGACTGACTTTAAGATTACGTCCAAATAATAAAAAAAACTTAAAATTAATTTATTATTTAATATTTCCAGGTCGTGCATTTAATTTTTTAATGCTCAAAATTACAATACTATGTATCTGCATAACTTTACTTTATTTAGAAGTTGCAAAAAACAAAAGAATTTTTTTTTTTGATTGCAGTTTCAATCGGCTTAGCGAAACGAATGGAAATTTTGAAAAAACGTTTTTAGAGATAATAGATAATTTAATAAACTATTTCACCCCAAAGCGTTTTTTTCAAAAATTTCATTCGTTTCGTGAAACCAATCGAAACTGCAATTGCTCTGCTGTTGGGAGTGCGACAGAGATAGTTTCGTTGAACTCTGTGAGAGCAAAGCGAGAAAAAGATGATCTCGCCTGTTAATTCAAAAAATCCCATTTTTGAAGAAACAAAAAACACAGTTCTAAAAATTTCAGGATCGTTGAAGATCAGTACAAGGTATTGTACAAAAAAAATTGAGCCAAAATTTTAATGTCGACCGTCATTTTTGACGATTTTCGAAAATTCAAAATTTGACAAATTTGGTATTTTTCAAAATTTTTTTCCAAAATATTTTTTTTTCAATATCTCAAATAATATACATTTTCATTTGCTTATGATGATTCAATGTAATAATTTGAATATTTGACCATTGAAAACTTTAGATTCATAGCATGTATGAGCCCATAAAGTTCCTAAATTTTTCACTAAGTCAGGTAAATGAATTAACAAGTGATTATTTAATTTATTGTTAAACCAAAACAATTACGTATCGTCAAAATTAAAATGGTCTTAAAAAAATTAAAATATAACGATTTACAGTTGAATTTTTAATATTGATAATTTTAAACATTATAACTTACATAGTAAAATATTAAAAATATACAGAAGTATGTACAAAATCTTCAGTCATAGAAGAATACAATATTAAATAACATAAATTATATAAATAATAAGCCGTCACCTTGTAGATTTAGTTTATAACAATGATGAGATGTGCATCAACTCATCGATCGTACGGTGTAGGGGTTAGTTATCGGTCTGGCAAGCGCGCGGCTCGGGTTCGAATCTTGGTTAAAACGGAAGGCGAATTTCACTTTATTTCTTTAAGTAGCGATAGTTAGGTTCAAATTAAGAGTCAAACGGTTTAAACTTGCATTAGTTCTACATCAAAATTAAAATAAAAAAATGACACTTAAAAAGTTCTTTTTTTATCATTTTTTTTCAAATGGCATGGGCCAGACTTGAAAATTAACTATTATTATTATTATTACTATCATACTGTTATTGTGTTGTTATTATTATTATCATAAAGTAGGGCACAGGGGTTTAATATCAGACCTAATTTTTATTTCTACCAGCTCCGACTTTGGACCTGCTAGTGTCAAAAACGGAAATTTCGGCCACTACAAGGTCTAAAGTCGGAGTTAATTTAACATGCCACTAGAATCTACTTTGAGCCCACAAGTCCGAGTGGAATACTACTTATGGAGGTTCTATGTCGGCGTTAAATTTCGACTCGGGTACACTAGAATTTGATTTATTTCGTTCTAAATTTCATCCGATTGCACAAGGACAGTATGGAAAAAAAGGGGGAAGTAAATTTTGCGGCCTAGGCCGCGGAAAAATGGCAGTATGGTGAGTCACTAGAAATGAGTAGGGGAGAAGGCGGTCAATTGAACCAAAAAAAGTTTAGTAATTTTTTACTATTCGAATTAAAACTAAAAAATAATTTTTTTTTTCTTGGATGGTAGCTTATTCAGTCTACTATTATTATCACGCGTCGAATGGTTCAATTGACCCCCCGCTCGGGGGCAATTGAACCAATAATATTTAAAACTCAAACCCGAACTTTTAATAAATAATATATTAATTGTTACTTGTTAATATTACTGTTGCACATTTTTAATGCACAGATATTATATTAAATAAATTAAAAATCAATTTAAAAATAATTTTCATTATAAATTCTGTTCATCAAATTGTTAGGTTATTTCCCTGAGTATTTTTCACGTAGAGTCAAGATGCGCGCGCATGTCCCATGCTTCTCCGTATGGGTCAATCGTCCCCGGGACTGCTGGTTCAATTGACCCTATATAATTTTATAACAATTAATAGTAAATAATAAATAAATAAACTATTATATCACTATGAACAAAGTTGAGGATTATAAAGTATAAGTATATACAACTACTACAATTCAAATTTTATCAATTAATTCAAAAATTGAAATATTATTAAACAATTTGTCACCAGCCGAAAAAAACAGTTTACATGCCTAAAAATAAGAAAATCTCAATTTTCAAAAATTTATTAATCGCAATGATTTCAAATTTTGATCATATCCGAGTTTAACATATTAGAATCTAATTCTAAGAGCATGAAGCGTTTTTTCAATTTTTTCGATTTTTTAAGTCGAGTGGTTCAATTGACCCCCTTCTCCCCTATCTTATCGGATGCCACCCAGCGCTCAAAAGTTGAACTTTTGGAGCGAGTATAACAAAAACATTTTTTTCCAAAATTTTTAACAATGATTTCTCTTGAACGAATGAACTAATTTCGATGCGGTTTGCGACAATCAATGTCTTTTTTTGAGGTTAAGAGCTGATGAGTTTTTGGAACTGATCGATACACTAGTTTAAAAGTTATTCCAAAAAAACCTTTTTTTTTTTAAATTAATTCAAACTGGTTTTATTCTATTCTATTTATTTTATTCTGGTTTTATCGTATAACAATCTGTTAATGAGTAAAAACATCCAATTTAATCAAATAGAAAATTGGAATTTCCAACTATTTTGAATACATTCATAATTACTTTACTTAGAGCCTCAAAACTTCACAATTAAATTAATATTTGATTTTTTGAGTTCTACCGAACTAACAGCTTTTCGATTTTTGAAAATTAAAATTTTATGAATCAAGAAATTGAAAATTTTGAATTCAGAGGAAAAGTTCTTAATTTGAGAAATAGTTTTCAGTTTAGATCAAATTCATCAAATTTTTGTTTGCATCAAGTTAATTTTTTATTACTAATTTGTATTCTAAAAACAATTTTTAAATCTAATCAAAGTTAATTCCGCGAATCCTTTGAGTTAATCTCAAAATTAAATTTTAATATTAATGCTGTCGAAGATTGAAGAAATAAAATTATTGCTTAACATCTAATACCTTGAATTATTGAATGTTATAAAATAACATAGCTGATGTTTGTTGAACATTGCAATATTGATTGTTTGCATTGTAATAAAATAAACAAAAGATTACACCGTGAAAATATATACACAGTGGAACCTTACAGCTGCGATAAGCGTAGCCATTGTTAATAAGCCTGTAAATACCTCTAACTACCCCTGCTGTTCTTTCACAAAAGCTAATGAAGCGCGAAAAGTATTCAATTTTGAATGACAACATTCCTATCATAGTTTTATTGCTAAAACTTATTTAAAGTAGTCAATTTTTACCTTAACTATATTAAAATCGATCAATTTTTTTTTAAAGTATAGAATTTCAATAAATTCAAGTGAAATTTAGTTTTAATTAAAAAAAAAAATATTTGAGTATTTAAAAAATTCACAAAAAAATCATTCCAGATCAAAATTGAATTATTTATTAATATTTCTTTTTTCTGATGCCTTATCAAATTTCAATTTTATCGTTAAAAATTCGTTTTTAACTAAAAATTTTAAATTTTAAGATCCAAATTTCACTTTTTCTATTAAAAAAAAAAAATTCAAATAATTTATTTCAGATTTTTTTTTTATAAGAAGTTATCAAAAAAAAAAAAATTATCTCCATAGAGAATCTCAACCTCCAAGAACCGAAGAACTAAACCAAAAAAGAGCTTATCAGAACAAACAATCGATTTGCTATTTCTGATCATGGCCATGATCTAAAGACTCCCTCTTTTAATACTTAGCAATAAAGAAACCCTTGAGTGTGGTAGTAGAGAACACTGACAATAGCACACCAGTGAATTGATAAACCCTCACCTGTTGCACAACCTGGTACTTCGCAGCCGTAATATCCCGGCGCCATGTCTTGGTAGCGAACCAATAGTGTCCCAGAACAGGGAATCCCAGGTGGTGGGAAGAAATAGCAAACCCTGATTGGCCTTTTGAACTCACCCTCAACTCCTTTTCCTCAACATTTTCCCCTCACACTTGGATACCAGACATTGAGTGTTGAGTCATGCCAATGTGAGCAGTAACACTCTTGCTTGTCGCTTTGCCAGGACACCTTGGTGCTCCAACATTTCTATTCAATTATCAGTTGGTTTTAATTGGTGCTTTGATGTTGGTTGGTTAAGTGATGATCATTGTTTGATGGCAGATCAAATGGATGCTAATGATGTGATCAAGTGCGTGGATTTAAATAATGTTGATAGTGCTGGTAAGTTGTAATCCTAATTTGCTGTCAGTTGTCATCAATCATGTCTACCAAAACAATAAACAATGAACACATAAAGCGGCCCATGAACGCTTTCATGGTTTGGTCTCGCGGACAAAGAAGAAAAATGGCCCAGGAAAATCCCAAAATGCACAATTCTGAAATATCCAAGCGATTGGGTGCTGAATGGAAGCAACTCAGCGAATCTGAAAAAAGGCCCTTCATTGACGAAGCTAAGAGATTGAGGTAATTATCGTTGATTATTTTAGCTGTTAGAATTGGGTTTCGGTGGATTACGCTGATTTAGATTGAGTCTTAAAAGAATTGCCAGTTAGTTCTTGGGGGTATTAGTGAATTATGAAAAATCAACTTTTATGGGAAGGAAGGTCGTAAAATAAAAAACAGGATGATAAGTCGTTGCCATGAATGTTACAGTTATAGATATATAGATATAAGGGAGTTTAAAACGACGGCGTTCCGTTGAAGCCACGCTGTCACTGGCTTAACGTAATCTGTCCGTTCGTTCACGGCAACTCACAATGTGGCCCTCGAGATAACAAATAAAGCTCTATTGTCGCAATTGTGTGGATTTAAAAGGATTTGCACCCGCTCCCTTCCTATCGCACGCTCTTGTCCGTTCCGATTATTTTCTTTCTCTTTCTTGCTTTACACACGCTCAAGGTATTCATGCTTTTTTTACTAAGATTATTACGCTTTTAATATTGAGTAATTGCTAGTCAGAAAGAGAGTTATCTTGTGGTGCAGTCGCTTTTTTGTGTGAAGTTAGGTTTTTAGGATAGAAAATTTGAAAAAAGTTGGATCCGTATCAATTGAATTGGTTGAAATTATGCTTGAAACAAAGAAGATTTTATGATAAAAATGAAAGGAAATCATGAGTTAATAGTAATTTATTTTCATGTAAATGTCAAAAATATGGTAAAAATTTAATGGAACTTTTGTTTTTAGTTGGAATGCTTTTGGTTGGAGTGACCGCTAATGGACTATTAGTTCAATTACCTTTTGCTAAATTGAATCACATTTTGCAGTTGAATACTAATATTTCTTTATATATCTATATCTTTTGTTTTTCAAAAGAGATTGATTTTACTATTGGTAACGAAATTATTTAATTGATTACTTTTAGGACGGATTATTTTTAACTTCTTGCTGAGATAATTGAAAAAAAAAATTGAAAAGTTTTGATTTCAATCTCATTTTTGAAAATTGAGATTTTATTAATTTTTACGTTTTAAAGTTCTGGGTAGTTGTTTTTACTATTTTTATTTTATATGTCTGTGGAAAGAGGTGGGGGTTAATTCTTTAAATAATAATTTACAAATATAATATGAAGAAATATAGAAAAGTACCATTAATTTCTGCTATAATGTGGTGGTAAAAAATAATAAATGGGAAAAATTTATGATAAATAATTACTTTTTACTACATTAAGATTGAAAATTACAGTAAAATTAATTGTTTTTACTGAAACTACTAAAAATTTTACCGGAGTCACGAATAAATTTCACGTAATACTAATTTTCCTAGCATTTTTATAAATATAAATAATGCTGTGAAGCGGGAAAGAATAGGAGTTACGGTAATTATTACGTGAAACGTTCCACATTCACGTAACAGGATATTGGTAGGAAAGGATTGAGAAAGGAATGTGGAGAGGATCATCTTAATATGAGTTTATAGAATATGCGAGAAAAAATTATTAGATAGCTCGGACTGGGATTCGAACCCAGAACCTTCCGAAGACATGTCGGCTACTCTACCATTTGAGCTAACCGGTCTATACTAAATTTCCTTTCGATTATTCTATATACATAAAGCCACACCGTCCATCTTACGGCAAGCATTTTTACAAATATAAATAATGCTGTGAAGCGGGAAAGAATAGGAGTTACGGTAATTATTACGTGAAGCGTTCCACATTCACGTAACAGGATATTGGTAGGAAAGGATTGAGAAAGGAATGTGGAGAGGATCATCTCAATGTGAGTTTATAGAATATGCGAGAAAAAATTATTAGATAGCTCGGACTGAAATTCGAACCCAGAACCTTCCGAAGACATGTCGGCTACTCTACCATTTGAGCTATCCGGTCTATACTAAATTTCCTTTCGATTATTCTATATACATTAAGCCACACCGTCCATCTTACGGCAAGTATTTTTTACAAATATAAATAATGCTGTGAAGTGGGAAAGAATAGGAGTTACGGTAATTATTACGTGAAGCGTTCCACATTCACGTAACAGGATATTGGTAGGAAAGGATTGAGAAAGGAATGTGGAGAGGATCATCTTAATGTGAGTTTATATAATATGCGAGAAAAAATTATTAGATAGCTCGGACTGGGATTCGAACCCAGAACCTTCCGAAGACATGTCGGCTATTCTACCATTTGAGCTATCCGGTCTATACTAAATTTCCTTTCGCTTATTCTATATACATTAAGCCACACCGTCCATCTTACGGTAAGCATTTTTATAAATATAAATAATGCTGTGAAGCGGGAAAGAAGGGCACTATAAATACTAATTTAAGTAAAAGTACTGTCCACCGGCTTTGAGGCGGCACTGCATCACTCTTGACTTATCAGTTATTTAAATTAAAAAATTACACATGTCAGTGATCAGTTGTTGCTCAATTATAGCTAATTTTAATAAAATTTTATACTATTATCATTCTAATTAAATTTTTTACAGTTAAGAATTAGTCAAATAATCGTCCTAAAATGTACTTTAGTATTATTTATAATTTTTTATTACCATTAGTTATTATTCGACATTTACTAACTTCCTGCGAAGAAAATTGAAAATTTTCAAAAGTTGGGAAGTTATTGGTTCTACCCCGTTTTTCGAAAATCGAGTTTTCAATGGATGTTGACGTTTTGCAGTCCTAGGAAACTTCCTCGAATGTTTCCGCGATGATATCCGTATGTCTGTATGTATGTATGTGTGTGTGGGCGTATATAAAATGCTTCCCGACTAGAAATTGTAGTGAGGAATGCCGAAGAATTAGTGAGGGGCAAGTTTGGCTTGCCTAACTTAGGCAAGCCTAATTTGCGCCTTCTTAAATCCACGTTAGGCAAAACGAAGATTGGCATGCCAAATTTGCATGTAATTTGGGACATCTATGGCAAGCCGAACTTCGGCGAACCTTTGGAATGCCTGACTAGCTGGAAGTAACGATAACCAAAGATTTGCCGAAGTTTGGCTTGCCATAAATGTCCCTAATTACCTTTAAGTTTGGTAAACCGAACTTTCGTAAGCCTTTGGATTTTATAATTTCCTGCAAGTTAGGTATTCCAAACATTCACCAAACTTTGTCTTACCATAGATGGCCCTAATTACTTTTAATTTTGGCAAACCGAACTTCCGTAGACCTTTGGATTTTATAATTTCCTGCAAGTTAGGCATTCCAAACATTCGCCAAACTTCGTCTTACCATAGATGGCCCCAATTACTTTTAAGTTTGGCAAACCGAACTTCCGTAGACCTTTGGATTTTATAATTTCCTGCAAGTTAGGCATTCCAAACGTTTGACGAACTTCGGCATTTCTTGCCAAATTACTCTAAAACGGAGTGGGAGAAGATATTTGGCTTTAAGTCTTTCCAAGGTTAAGCCTTTTAGTTCTATACATATAAAAGTGTGTATTTATGAGAGTATTTGTGTATTGTACATATAAACATGGTGTCTCATGTACCCGACTAGAAATTTCAGTGAGGCATATGCCGAAGAACCAATTCGGGACAAGTTTGGCTTCCCTAACTTAGGCTTGCCTAAGTTGTACCTCATAAAAACGAAGGTAGGCAGAACGAAATGTTTGGCTTGCCATATTTGAACGTAACTAGAAAAGTTTCCGACTAGAAATTGTAGTGAGGAATGCCGAAGAATTAGTGAGGGGCAAGTTTGGCTTGCCTAACTTAGGCAAGCCTAATTTGCGTCTTCTTAAATCCACGTTAGGCAAAACGAAGATTGGCATGCCAAATTTGCATGTAATTTGGGACATCTATGGCAAGCCGAACTTCGGCGAACCTTTGGAATGCCTGACTAGCTGGAAGTAACGATAACCAAAGATTTGCCGAAGTTTGGCTTGCCATAAATGTCCTTAATTACCTTTAAGTTTGGTAAACCGAACTTTTGTAAGTCTTTGGATTTTATAATTTCCTGCAAGTTAGGTATTCCAAAAATTCGCCAAACTTCGTCTTACCATAGATGGCCCCAATTACTTTTAAGTTTGGCAAACCGAACTTCCGTAGACCTTTGGATTTTATAATTTCCTGCAAGTTAGCCATTCCAAACATTCGCCAAACTTCGTCTTACCATAGATGGCCCCAATTACTTTTAAGTTCGGTAAACCGAACTTCCGTAGACCTTTGGATTTTATAATTTCCTGCAAGTTAGGCATTCCAAACGTTTGACGAACTTCGGCGTTTCTTGCCAAATTACTCTAAAACGGAGTGGGAGAAGATATTTGGCTTCAAGTCTTTCCAAGGTTAAGCCTTTTAGTTCTATACATATAAAAGTGTGTATTTATGAGAGTATTTGTGTATTGTACATATAAACATGGTGTCTCATGTACCCGACTAGAAATTTCATTGAGGCATATGCCGATGAACCAATTCGGGGCAAGTTTGGCTTGCCTAACTTAGGCTTGCCTAGGTTGTACCTCATAAAAACCAAGGTAGGCAGAACGAAATGTTTGGCTTGCCATATTTGAACGTAACTAGGAAAGTTTCATGGATTCCTTAAGTCTGATATATCATGGGAACGCCGAACTGGTTTCAAGTAACGATAACCTGAGTTTTGCTAGTTTGGAGCGAACTTGGCTTTCCGAACTTAGGCTAGCCCAATTCGAATCTTATTTGTTTTAAATTAGGCAAGCCGAACATTGGTTGTGCTTATAAGTATCTTGAAGTAAGAGGTCGCTCATCATCGGCGTAGCGTCGCGGTATGGTATAGGGCCCTTGTGCGTCGGGTACCGTGTTCGAGTCTCGCGTTCGACATGTACGATTTTTAATAATTAAAAATTACTAATTATAATTACTATTAAGGCGAGTGTAAAGTAAAGTTAAGTGTTATGTGTGATTAGTGTATCTAACTCCTCCATCATCTCCTTCCCCCTTGACTTATCAAATCTACAAATCAAAAAAACCTCTTCACATTAAAAAACGCTCCAAAAAACAAAAAAAAAAAATTACAGAAAAAATAAAATTAAATAATAAAAATAATATTAAATAAAAGCAACAAAGAATTTGTTTTTTTTTTTTATTCATGAAATATTTAAAAAATTTAGTCCTAAATTTAATATTTATACTTAAAATAGTAAAAGAAGATAAAAAAATAAGCACTTGTTATTATTAATTTTCGCTTGATGATAATAAAACAGCTAAAAATCAAGAAAGAATTAGATTTGGATTCTTCGTTGCGAATGTGGTTTCCAAACTGCAACCTAATCAAGAATCCAAGTTAGGCTGAGCCTCGCAACTGCGTTACATCCCAAACTTCGGCCTGGTTTGGATGCCTCACTTACTGCAAGTTTGGAATTCGGCATGCCTTACTTGCGCCAAATCACTGCCTCACTGAAATTTCTAGTCGGGTTATACCGGTTTAAACGGGTTGATTCCGAGAAATCCGAAAAAAGCTGAAAAAAAATTTTTTTTCAAATGTGGTTTTTTTTAAATAACTTTTAAACGGCTTTACGGACCGATTCCAAAAAGGAATTAGCTCTTAACATAAAAAAAACCACGTCGATCGTCGCCAGTCCGGTCAAAATCGGTTGTTTCGTTCGTGAGATATCGTTATCGAAAAAAATTAAAAAAAATGTTTATCTCAGAATTTCTGTGAAATTTTTAGTCTGACTAGTTTGTGCTCTAAGATCCTTCAAAGAGCTCAAAAAACTGCGTTGAATGCTGTAAACCGCAAGAAAATCGGTTCATCCATTCGAAAGTTATTGCGGTTTGAAAATTCAAAAAATAGTGCTCTATGAAACTTCTGTCAGACTTTAGAGCTCAAACAGCTCAAAATCATAGAATAGCTTTCTTTTTGAACTCGGAGAGCTCAAAAGTAAAATAAGTGTAATGTTGAGCGCTTAGGTATGGAATTAGCGGGAAGCTGTAGGGATGGTCTTAAGGGTCAACCGTTTTCCTCATATTTGTAAAATGAAATAAGCTAAAAAAATAATTTAATTAAAAAATATTGTTTAAACATTTTATCTTATTAAATTACAATCAAGTTTTTTAAAAATATAAAACCTATAAAATTTATAATAAGAACATTTTGTTGATGATAAAATATTCCATCGATAAACAGTACACTGACAAAAAATGAATTTGATTCAAGAGGGAAAGTCTTGAACCAAAAAAATTATTTTGAAGAGTTTCACATTGAATTAAGACGAAAAATTTTTGAGTTAAGGATTACCCTCTTTGGATGAAGTTCAATTCTTTTTTCTGTGTAGATTTTAAAGAAAATTTCTGTCCATATATATAAAAAAATATTTTTTCAGTAGTTATAAGAAGTTAACTAATAGGATTGTAAATTTTCTTTTGCGATCAACATTTCATAGAATTCCCAAAGCATTGATCGTGACCCATTAAAAAAAGTTTACTACGCAATAGCTTCAGCACAAATCTTTCCGTATAAAGAAAGAAAAAAAATTTCGAATAAAAACACTTTAAAAAAATTTCCTTGATTCCAGAACTCTGCACATGAAAGAGCACCCTGACTACAAATATCGACCGAGAAGGAAGCCCAAATCCCTGATGAAGAAAGAAAACAAATTCGGGTTCACATTGTCGCCACTAATATCATCAAGCGACATCAACGGACTGTCTCGGGGTCTTTTGCCGCCATTATCAGCCGGACTACCAAGTTCCCATCACCAACATCACCACCACTCACTTCTGAACCACGACGATTTGAAAATTCCCCGGTTCTTCCCTTCATTTCCGTACTCCTTGTACCCAATCCAGCCGTCTGCGAAATTAAGCGATAGCATCAACAACGGGAACAAACTGGCTGCCGATCTGACATTCCAAGCTATTTATCACAGCGGAACTCTATACGCGAGTCACCACGCGGTGAATTCATGGCCCAACTTGCCAGGATCTCCAACAACGCCTACAACCACGTGCTTGCAGGCGAATTGCAATTGTTCTTCACCCAATGCTGATCATCAGGTAGCCAAAGACAGCAAACGGGTGTACTTGCCGACTTTCAACGACAACAACAAGAGCAACGAGGATTCCATTGATCTGATCAACAGTCCAATGAAAATTGATGACGACGTAAATGTAGATGGAAATGAAGGGTTTGCAAAAACAGACGAAAAAGTGAAGGATTGCAATGATGCCGGGGTGATAGCTGATAGCAAGAATGAATTCGACCACAAACCTTTTTCCACGAGCAGCAGCAGCAGCACCAGCAGTGTAAATAACGCGTCTGATAGCAATAATTTGTTTTCAGTTAAAAATTTAACCTCTAATTCGAACTCTACAATCCAGCGCAATCATGTTATTTGAAGACCGCTTCCGGTTCTCCCAGATTTAAATTTCCGGGGGAACCTGGTGTCCAATTGGACACCCCCTGATTGGTGGAGAATTGATCCTCTAATTACACCAATTAACCGTACATCTGTTGCTACCGCCCCTTCTCCGTCATCTATTGCGTCACCGGGGAATTTTTCGTCAACGATGCCGGGCAATGTTTTTAGAAACGATGTCGATGATGAACGATAAGTATCATTTGTGTTGTGCTATTTGGTTTTTAATGAAAAGACTGCACAATAAAGCAAAGATGGGATGTTTAATGAATTTGGATGTAAATAAAATTGGTTGGTTTTGTTTTTGTTGTTAGAATTTTGGTAATTTGTTTTTAGATAAAGGCTTTTGTAGCATTAACAGAGGTGCTGCGTTGTATGTGTAACTATCATGCGAGAATTTATGTAATTAGTGAGATAAGTCTTTGGTACAGAAGGGGTGTTGCGATTGAGGAAAGATTTAATTACGGTTTGGTCATTACATGCTTCTTTGGATTTTTTAAATTGATTTATGTGATTATGGGATTTCGTTATTTTAAAAATAAATAAAAGAAATCATGTTTTTCTGTTTATGGTATCATGAATGATTATATGGAGTCAAATATTATCATAAATGATGATGTTTAGTTATATATGGTCGCACATATTACTATAATCAATGATTACACATAATAAATGAATATGACTGTATGATTTTGGTAAAAATTCATAAATAACTCGCCATGATCATACAGAATAATTATGATCATATGTGACCATGATCATATAGAAAAATTATGATCATATGTGATCATGATAATATGTAACGTATACGGTTATATGTAATTATGATCGTATAGAATATGTATGATTATGATTATTTAAAACATGTAAGTTCATATGTGAACATGATCATATTGAACATGTATGATCTGTAGAACACATAGACCATATTTGATCACAAATTGTTTATGTTTTAAATTGAATTTAAAACTTCCTCACGCAAGTTCAAAAATTGCAACATTTCTTCCCTAATTTTTGTAACGCTCAAAAAAAGAAAAATCTAATGAGGTATCCAATAAAAATATTTTCAGAAGATGGCGTCACTTACCAAAATCTAATATATTAAAATGTCTGTGACATCATCGTCGAAGCATGTTGTATAATTTGAGCATATATTACAAAAATCTACTTTTAAAAATTAAATGTATATACATAATATATAACGAAAATAATTAAAAAAAAGTGTATAATTTTTTCACAAACTATACGCACTGATATATAAACTATAAATTGCACAAAAATTAAAACCGCTAGAACAAAAAGAGTATTATATGAAAATAAGAATTTTGTTGAAAAAAAAAAATTGATTTAATTACAAATAATTTATTGTTACATCAAAAGTGTATTAAAAACAATGTACATAATAAAATTTTTTTTTTAACCAAAAAAATGGATTTATGAGTTTCGGTAAATTTAAATTAAAATTATAAATACAATGTTTTTCTTTCTTTTTTGTTCATTTGATCTTTGAGAACATCTTGGAACCCGCAACCGCAACGAGAGTGAGTTTTATTTCTGATAAGCAGAGCCAAAAGAGTCATGACGGAGGTATGGTTAGAGGCTGGCATAGTGTGGCACACCGCACAAGGACATTATCGCACCAGCAAAAAGACCCTTTCTTCCCCTATAAAGGCAATCACGCCTTCGTCGTACTAAGATAACAGCAGGATGGAAAATCGAGCAAAAAATATAAAATAAAGAAAGAGATTCCGAAGTGAGAGAATGAACGAAAGAAAGAAAGGGAAAATGATAAAAATAAAAAGGAATATGAATGAATGAATGAAAGGAAGTTTTACTTCTATATTCTATTTTTCTCACTTTTTTCTCTCTTATCTTATATATATCAGCCAAAGAATATACTATTATATTTAAATATTATGATATCATTCTTGCAATAAAATTTTTATTTTTGCTATCAACCCTTGATTAAATTTTTATATTATGTTAATGTATTTCTTAAAATATCTTTCAATAAATAGTCACTAATACGGTTTTTTTCAATCTTAACATTCTTTTATGTTTTTCTATAAGTTCGGATTTTTCTTCTTAGAAAAAAATATTTTCATGAAATTTTACCAATCCGAGAAAAAATTGTTGGATTTAATTATTATTATATATTAAACAAATTTTGATAATTTATTATTTTTCACATCTTACGTGAAAATTTATCGAAAAGACTCAAAAATAAAATACTTTCCATGAAATTTTGTTCAATGTTTCAAGTCAAATTTTTCGAAAAATGTAATTAGAATTTACAATCGCAAACTTGACATAAATTGTTTGGAGTAGCAATTTGGCATATCAATGTTCAAATTAGCGAATTGTCTATTTTTATTTAAAAAAAATCCTTCATTTATTTATTTATATGACAAATAAGTAAATTTAAAATTTTTTTTATATCCTAAAATATATTCAATATCCAAATAAATTTAAAATAATATCCAAATAAAGGTCACTCAAATAAATTTTTTTTAGAACTTACCATCTGAAAATTTCAAAAAATCACCTCCTAAAATATACAGAATTAGACAACTCGCTAATTTGAACGTCGATGTAAAACTTGTTTCAGCTAATTGATATTTATTTTAGTCTAAAAATTCCATACTCGGCTGTTTTTATAATTATAATTCATATTCACTCCGGAATCACTCCATTGCGAAAAAAAAAAAAATTTACTGCACACGTGAGTTTTATTTCTTCACTCCGTTGTTCTGCGTTAAGTAAGTCAAAATTCACTCCTAATTAACCACCGATTTTTTACAGTGTATTATTATAATCAAATGATATTATTTATCATCACAATTACATAATATTATTGATTATGATTATATATAATAAAATATATATGGTCGATTCTGCTAATATTTGGATCTAAATCATCTATGATCAAATCTAATAATTCTTTCTTGAAATCATTTAATCTTTTATTTTTGTTTTTCGGCTTAATTTGACAAATTGCAATGTAGCTAAAACACTTGATGCTTGGTACAATAATCATCGCATCACCAGAGTGGCGAATATAATAGAATAGAGAAAGGGAGGAAGAGAGCGTTAGTCAAGCACTGGCGTCGCTATTGTCCACCTCTGTTGATTTCCGGCATACGCGGGGAAGACGAACAAGGTGATTGTTGCATTGTTTTATATCCCACAGTCGTCTAAACTTTAACGACTCCCTGCATTATACCTATTGTAGGCTTTTGTACCAGCGATTTAACCGAAATTTACACTTTCAAATAAGACATTTTTTAATTTTTTAAGCATTCAAAGTTTGATTTTTTCTTCCAAATTTTTTAACAAAGATAATTCTTAAAAATTAAACATTAACAAATTGATAAAAATATGTATATATTTTTTATTTTTTTATTTTGGAGATTACGATAGGTACAATTGATCCCACATCAAATAATATCGTGGATGATATATATTTATGATTGATAGATATAAAAGGTGTACATGTAGCAAATGCGATTCGAAAAATGTAGACAAGAAATTGAACAAAGAGAAATATTGTTTATTCAGTATGAATTGCCGTGTTTATTTGATAGCATCATCATATTTCCTGTCGAAACTCGTATATAACGGGAACTTATATGTGAGATGTCCTGAATTTCGACAGTTTTTTTAAGTTATCTTATCAGCAGGTCAGTTTGCTACCTCCAGACAACTATTGGATATTACGTGGAATTGAAAAATCTACTGACCCTCCATTTACAACTCGTATTATTTTTTATATGTACGCTGAAAAAAATCGGGCAGAAAAACTTTTTCTGAAAATCCTATCAACATTTTTTTGTCTGTTCAATATTTTGGATATAAATTAGGATATTTAAATATTGATGAAAAAAAAGACCATTCGGTAACCGAAATGGAAGTAGATTTCATGGTGAAGCCAGTGACTACGAGAATCGTAAACACATCTGTAAAAACACCAAATTAACAAGTGTACATCTAAAGTAATTAGTAATCAATAAAAACCACGATTTTAATCGCTGTATATTTCAATATGACTAAAATAATCATTTCCAATACAAATGCAAGAGTAAAATTCTATTAAATAGACGAAGATAGTAGGTAATTTTTGGCCCAGACCAATGGTTAGATATGCAAATTACAGCTTATTTATTAAGCTTTCAGAAATAATTTAAAAAAATTTTGTAATTTATAGCTTTTAATAGTTATTTTGCAAAGAAATAGTAAAAGTACCAATTTTTGAGAATTCTGAATTATAATTTTTGGTATCCTAAACTATTTGATTTAGAAAAAAAAAATAAGCATGCAAATTAAAGCTTAATAATTATCAAGCTTTCAGGGTGAAATTTATAGAAATGTAATAGGATATCGCGTTCAATCGTTACCGCGCGGGAAAACAGTTGAAATGAAAATTTTTACAATTTTTGAATTGCTATCATTTCTAAGCTAATCGACCGATTTGGCTCAATTCGATCTTAACCTTGGAAATCTTCCAGAGAATAAGTATGTTAAGTTTTATTGAGGTCCGTATAGAATTGCGGAAATTAGAGAAGAGACATAGCCGGTCATATCATATATATATGAACTTTTGAATCATATGTATTTTCTGAATCCGCTTGACGAGCGGAGTCGAAATATAGCAAAATTTTTTCAAAGTTCCGTCATGAGGACCA
Source organism: Cotesia glomerata (assembly GCF_020080835.1). Taxonomy (NCBI): domain Eukaryota; kingdom Metazoa; phylum Arthropoda; class Insecta; order Hymenoptera; family Braconidae; genus Cotesia; species Cotesia glomerata. Next base: position 8,165,462 of record NC_058163.1, on the reverse strand, counting down.
ACGCAATATTTAGATTTCTATTAAATCTACTAGTAAAGTGCTGTCGTTTAAATATTATTAATCTTCTAACATATAGTTGGGTCATTCCATGTCAAATCGACCAATAGTTGGAATCGACCCCTTTCGATTTGGATGAATTTTGGTCAGAAGTTTTCCTTTATCATAAAATGAAGTTCTGCCAAAGGAAAAGAAATAAAAAAAAATTTTTTCAAAAGATATGCAAATTCAAAATTTCGCGATTTTTCCAGTTTTTCAATTTTGTTTTTTCAATATCTCGAATGCTATTATAGATACAAAAATGGTCTTTTTTTTGTTTGAAAGGGGACACTTAGGGCTATTGAAAAACAACTATTTTGGAAAAAAATGCCAAGTTTTGAATTTTTGAAAATCCTAAAAAATGTAGACCGCGATTAAAATTTTGGCTCAATTTTTTTTGCATGATACCTTGTACTGATCTTAAAAGATCCTGAAATTTTTGGATAGGGGGTTTTTTTTTCAAAAATATGAATTTTTGAATTTGAAAAAAAAAATTTTGAATTTCAAAAAAAAATTTTTTTTTGTTTTTTGCAACTTTTATATAAGGTAAAGTTATGCAGATACATAATATTGTAATTTTGAGTATTTAAAAATCAAATGCATGACGTGAAAATATTAAATAACAAATTAATTTAAACTTTTTTTTATTTTTTGGACATAATCTTGCATCCTTAGAATAAGTCATCCTTAACGCTTGATAGAATTTGTTAATTGTCCTTTTTTTACTTCATTTGGAGTTGTTGACGCCACTTGTCGTCTTATTAACATGGGAATAATTTGTAATTTGAGATTGAGAACTATTAATGTGCAGAAATTCGTAAGTAAATAAGTATTCGAAAGAACGAAAAAAAAATGACATTCTCATGAAATTATTTCTAATTTTTATAGAAAATTAATATCTGTTTGAGTTATTTGAGGTTAAAAACTGTAATTGAAGTGAAGAAACGTACAAAATATATCATGCCTTAAAAAAATAAAAAATTATATCATGCGTTAAGCCTGACTTTAAGATTATGTCCAAAAAATAAAAAAAAGTTGAAATTAATTTATTATTTAAGATTTCCACGTCGTGAATTTGATTTTTAAATGCTTAAAATAACAATATTATGTATCTGAATAACTTTACCTTATATAGAAGTTGCAAAAAACAAAAAAAAAATTTTTTTGAAATTCAAAAATTTTTTTTTTAAATTCAAAAATTCATATTTTTGAAAAAAAAACCCCTATCTAAAAATTTCAGGATCTTTTAAGATCAGTACAAGGTACCATAAAAAAAAAATTGAGCCAAAATTTTAATGGCGGTCTTCATTTTTGACGATTTTCAAAAATTCAAAATTTGACAAATTTAGCATTTTTCAAAATTTTTTTCCAAAATATTTTTTTTTCAATAGCCCTAAGTGTCCCCTTTCAAACAAAAAAAAAGACCATTTCTGTATCTATAATAGCATTCGAGATATTGCAAAAACTAAATTGAAAAACTGGAAAAATCGCGAAATTTTGAATTTGCATATCTTTTGAAAAAAATTTTTTGATTTTTTTTCCTTTGGCAGAACTTCATTTTATGATGAAAGAAAACTTCTGACCAAAATGTATCCAAATCGAAAGGGGTCGATTCCAACTATTGGTCAATTTAACATGGAATGACCCAGTTGGATCAAACCATTTCTTCTTATATATCTGCTCATATATATTTATAAAATAAAATGCTGCGTACGAAGTTTTTAGACTAAAGTAAATTTATATTCCGCAAAAACAATTTTTATATGTCAACATACAAACAAATACCTCGAACAATTTGTCTCAAATATAATTTTGTAAATATTAATTATATTTTTCAAAAAATTTGACTCTGGAACGTTGAATTAAATTTTGATACAGATTTTGTTATTTTTAAGCCTCGTTAACAAATCATTATGTAAAAAATATTACTACATTTAATTAAATAATAGCTATTACTCAAATTTTCCTAAAATTGTCTAAATTATGACAATTTTCACTTCGGACAGATTAAATCATCATTTAAAAAACGTTCACTCAATGGCTCAAATTTTTTACCGTGTAATTATAAAATATAATTACAACTATGGTAAAAGACCCCATCAGTGGCAGGGATCCCATTATTGACACTTTCTTTGATTTTGGTATTCATTCAATTAATGAAATCATTAATTTCTATTATGAATATATTATTTCTAATCTTTAAGACCTTGAGATCAAAAAAATTTTTAATTTTTATTCCAAGTAGAAAATTTTTTAATTGAAAGAAAAATTGCCACTAATAGGGACTTAAAGGTGCCACTAATGGGGTCTTTTATCTTAATTAAGCTTGCATAGCTTATTATTAAGCTAACTTCCCGATCAAAACCAGTTAAATGATTGTGACAAAAAAAGTCTGATTTTGGTCTTGAAACAATAGAAAACAATTTTATTATAACATTAAAAATTTTTATTAATCATAAAACAGACTAAATTTTTTGACCCGGGTTAGAAAATCGTATTTTTTTATCTAGCTAATTTTTTGACATGTTTTTGTACCATGTATTGAAAAAAGCTTACCTGTAAAATTTTTGTCCTTAATTTTTAAAAGTTACCATTAGTGATGAGAAAATTCAAATATCTTCGATTTTCAATTCCTGTTTCTAGAAATTGATTTTTTTCTAAAAATTAATAATTTTTCAACAAAAATTATTTAGATATATTGGATCCAATTATTTTTTGTTTAATATTAATAAAAATTATAAATTAATTTTAATTAGTTCAAAATCGAATTTTAGCTACTTTTGGTGTTTTCTCAAAATCAAAATTTATAGGCTTGTAATCAAAAGTTATTAAATGTGATAAAATTAAACAGACTAAAAGTTCAAATTTCAAAGTATAAAAAAGTTTGATGATCATCGGTGTGGTAGTTTCGTTTTTAACAACACTTTTTATTGCCCTCATAATCGGATTTAGGGGGAGTGATAATAGCGTCAGTGATTTCAGGTTTGTCTACGATAACGCAGTTTTGTCCCCTTCACAATACGAGTCTGAATGCTTCATTGTTCGTATGAAGGACCCAATAATGCCCAACCAGTTTATATTCAACATTTTTTAATTTTTATTTCTATGGAAGTAGTGACAACACTTGAAAAAAGTTACTATTACAAAATTATAATAATCTTCCCGTTTTGTGATTTATACTGTTACACTGTAAAAAATTTGCGGAGTGAACGCGGAGTGAATGAAGAGTGAATGATTTTTAAATGATTCACTCTCAGCGGGAGTGATATTTACTCCGAGAAGGAGTTAATTTTTATTAATAATAAAATTCACTCCGCATTCACTCCCAAAATAAATGAATTTAGAAATAAATAAATTTTTGTAAAGAAAATATTTTTATAAACCCTTTTTATATTTAATTATTAAAAATTTAATTTATTATTTTTAATAATATTTCATTTTAATTATTATTATAATGTTTTTATTTATTTTTTTTTATAAATTAATTATAATTAAAAATTGTCAAAAAAAAATATGTAGATATATATATATATATATATATATATATATATATATATATATATATATATATATATATATAATATATATATATATACTAGCGGACCCGACAGACGTTGTCATGCACACACGTCTTAAATTTAGAAATTTTAGGAATGAGCTTGTATAGTTAAAAACATCATTAGTTAACAATATGCAATGGGCATTCTTCAATAATTTACATTTTCGTAAATATAAGCCCATTCTGATTTTATACTCATCAAGAGCTTTCATTTGAGTACTCACATGCATTTTTGATTTATTTTATGTATTTATATATTTCACGAATAACATATATATAAAATATATAAAAAATTTTATGTGGGTACTCAAATGAAATAACTCGATGAGTGTAACATCGGGATGAGCTTATATCTTTCAGAACTTCAATAATTAAGAAATGATATTGTATCTTGTCAACTAATGATATTTTTTAAGATATAAGCTCATCCCGATGTTACACTCATCAAGACCTTTCATTTGAGTACCCACATCAATTTTTTCATATATCTTATATATATGATATTTATAAAATATATGAAAAGTCTATGTGGGTAGTCAAGATCAACAACAATTTATAAATAAAAAATCTATTAAATAAACATTTTCTCGTGGACTGAATTGTAAATCTAAACCATTCTGGAATCCACCGGAAGACACAAAAACAATTTCATTAAAATCGGTCTAGCCGTTTAGGAGGAGTTCAGTGACAAACACACGCACAGAAGAAATATATATATAAAGATTAATTTTGAGATTTTTTTTGTAGAACGAAAATTCATCCTTATTTTATTTATTTTAAAAACTCCGAACGCGGATATTTTTCGGAGTGAAATTCGAAATCACTCCGAAATCACTCTGAAATCACTCCGCAAATAAAAACTCCGGATTCACTTCCTACGCGGAGTGATTAATTACTTCACTCTGGAACTCCGAGTGATGGGAGTGAAATTCACTCCCGATTCACTCTGGGTTTTTTACAGTGTAATTCATAAGAGTTAATATTATTAAATTATATTAAACTATATATATTGTTGCAAGCATTTTTTCCGAGCATTAGATTGATAAAAAATGTGGTAGAGGATCAAAATGAAGAAAAAATGAAGAAAAAAAAAAAAAAAAATTTTGCGGGTAAAAAAGGAAAGTCGATTGATGCTTTTTCATTAGTATGCAGCGGTTGAATCCACGCGATTGTTGAATCTATTGTACTCAGAAAATAATATTCTCATTGTTGGTTATAACAAATGTTATTCACTGCCGTTTGAATTTATACGTGTTCATTTTTGAAATGTTAAATATAACAATCGAAAAGTGAATTCTCAGCTATTAAATAAATAATAACTTTATTATTGACAGTAATATTGCTACTTCGAAACGTAAATTGTAAAAAAGTGTTTTTAAAAGTTAAGCTTTTGAAATTTGATCCTTGAATGATTATTCTTTAATTATTTGTAATTATTAAATACCTTAAGCACGAATGCTTTAACTAACAATGCCTAACGTTTTGTCACATTAAATCGTATTTGACAGTCTTATTGTACATGTTATTTATACAAAAAGCACTGCTAGAAAGAAAAATGATTGCTGAACTTATCATAATTTTTTTTTTAAACAGATTGATTTTCCAAGTCTTTATGGAGGGTTAAACACGATAACTTCTGAAAAAATCAATTTTTTAACGCAATTTATTTTCGAATCTCCTCATCTCCCTTATTTTTTAATATTTTAAGATATTGAGTTACTTAAACTGAAGAATGGTTATCTTCGTCAGAAATATTTAAGTCATTTGGATAAATATCCCACCTATCTTCGCTGGATAAAAACACTGGACAATACCATTTACGACCTAAAAGAGGTCAGCCTATTTCTGGATGACGTCTTCAAACGCCGGCTTCTTAACTTTAGCACCAGCGTAATCATTATGTAATCTATTTATACTATAAAATGTGTAATTTACTTGTAAAGCAATAAATGAAATGAAAATAAACGTTGCACGACTCATGATGTGGATGGAAGGACGTTGATATTGGAACTCAATTATTACGAACTAAAATTACCAAGGATTCACGAATGAAAGATTGTTACACAGGAGTTGATTGCTGGCTTCGTTTTTGCCACTTTATGAAAACTTATAATATACTCAAGGCAGTTCCAGAAACACATGCACCACACCCACGATGTTATGTGGACTAAATTTTTTGTCATTTACAACCACGAAGAGTGGGTCAAAGAAAAAAACCAATAAGTAATTTTTATGATTCGTTGATTTTTGTTACACTCATATTACATTGTAAAAAATTTTGCGTCATTGCGTCAAAAAACTTAGTGTTAGAAATTTTTATGTTAAATATTTAACACTTATTTGTGTTGATTGAACAGAATAAATGTTAAATTTACACATAAAAGTGTTAAATACTTAACACAAAAATTTCTAACACTAAGTTTTTTGACGCAATGACGCAAAATTTTTTACTGTGTAAGAGAATAATTGAGTGACGTATTAAATGAGTCGTTTTTAATAGAACATTACAATGTAAAAGATCCTTGTAAATAGATTGTCTGGGGTATTTTACACAGGCGTATAATAGGGCATGTCACCCTATCGATGTACACTATCGATAAAGTCAACCTACCGTGATAATTGTGGCAAAGAATCGCCAGAGTAGTAAACGCTAGGTTGTAACTGAAAATAACGATTGCTTACACGCAATTTGAGTGATAAAAAGAACTACGCGTGGATAAATATAAACAAATAACGATTAATATGATTGTGATTATTTAATTGATTTATTGACTTTTGGAAAATGGATACACCGTAAAGGATGTAGAGTGTTATGTTTCCGCTTATTATTTAATTAGTTAATTTCAAAAATTATTTATTTTATTTATGAACTTTAACTGTTTTGTTGGTGATAAATAAAATACATCATCAGCGAAGTAACAAAAATCGCTTTGATAAGAGAGTCGCCGGACTCCAGTCTAAATATAGTGAGAGCTGGACTTCGACGACTTCTCTAGGATAATCCGATATGCAACATTGTTCATTTTATTAATTATTATAATTCTTATTGTACTCTAGATGAAAATTGGACTGACTTCACCCAAAATTGTTAAGTTTTGACAATTTATTTAATTTATAGGAACTTGATGAGTACACGGAAAAAATGAAACCCGACTGGTTCGTTTTCTGCACCAGACTCAGTCGTGTACAAGAAAAAATGGAAGAAAAATTAGTTTAAACCAGACTGAGTCGTGTGCGCACCCGAATGAGTCTAGTGCAGCACATGACTGAGTCGGGTTTCATTTTTTCCGTGTATTATTTTACTAAAACCCTTCATTAAACAAAGTTTTGAGAAAGAGAGTTAAGCAACAGGCCCACCCAATGATCTAGGTGATCTATAGATTACCAAGCGCGGCCAAACCTGGAGTTATAAATTAAATCAAAACATTTTCTAGAAATTATGAAATTTCCAGAATGTCACAGAGAAATTTAAATGATCATTTTTCGGTTTTAAATTTATTAGAAACTTAAAAATTTTATATGAGCTAGAAAAATTTATTTTAACATAATAGTTTATTCATTTACACTTTTTATTGTTTTTGTTAGTTAAAGTTTGTTCTTAAGAATCTAAAAATTACAATGAAATTTTTTTTGTGCATTTCAATAACAATAACTCATTAAATCCTGAATTTTCCGATCACTTCCAGAGTTAAAATTTGAATCGTAGATTCAACGTATTGGACGTTCAAATCGTAAGTTCAGCGTATTAAAAGTTGAAAACGTAAGTTTAACGTATTGGACGTTAAAATCGTTATTTGAACGTATTAAACGTTAAAAATGTTATTTGAACCGATTCAAATCGATAAGAGTGAAAATAAGTAATATCGAAACTATTTAGATAATTACATGCTTTTAAACGGAAGTACGATAAAATAGATATTTATGTCATAAGGCCGTGAAGTGGCGGTTTTCTGACAGCGACGATATTTCGATATGAGCTTAAGGTTTGTGGCGGGAAGGTCCGAAACGGGCGCAATTTTAACGTCTGAGGCGTAGCCGAGGACGGAAATTTACACTCGTTTTCGAACATTCGCGTCACAAACATTAAAGCAAATATCGAAAAAAAGTCGTTGTCAAAATCGCCACTAAACGGCCGAATGACATACAATATTTTTTGTTATTATCGCTCCATAAGTTGAAATTTTGAGGTATATGAGGCAAATAATGGCATATTTAAATTTTATGAAGTTTCACGAGGGCAAAAAAAATTAATTTTAGATTAATTATTTTTTTATTAATCTTAAAATCTTGCTCACGTCCAGAAAATGTAAATAACTTTTTATTAGTATTTGTTTATGGCGTTGTTGTTATTTTATTAACATTAGGTCCGTTTCGTTATAAACTGCCAGCAGAGAAATAATTAGCGCCACTCAATAGTAACTAAGTTTAACATATTGACTAAAAATTATCGGTCGGTATACTAGAATGTGACTTTTTTTTTACAATCTCTCTCAATTTCGTCTGGATGTACACGAAAAGTTCGTAAAAAAAAGGAGGGGGTAAAACTTCACGGCTTAGGCCGTGAAAAAAAGACGGTATGGTAGAGTCTCTAGAAAAGAGTCCCTTTAAGGACGCCACCCAGCGCTTAAAAGTTAAACTTCTGGAGCGAGTATAACAAAAAATGTTTTTTCAATTCTGTTATGCAGAATTTCAGTTTTTTGGTTGAAATTCTACCATCTGTTCGATAAAAATACTTAGTCCGAATTTTTTACTTGTGGAATGGTTTCCAAAATTTTTTTTTTTCGAGGGTATATGGCTGTTTAAGAAGACTACCAAGTGTTCAATTAAGAACCAGTGGTACTTGGAGTATCTTTGGATACTTTCAAAGCTAGAAAATTTGGCCCTAGAAGCTATCAAGCTCATTTTTCTTTTAAAAAGAGTCTATCAGACGCCAAATTATCAACTAGAAAGATAATTTTGAGTATGTGAATAACGATCTTTGTAACTTTTGATTTTTATTATGGATCATATATTTTTTTTAAAACAGTTGAATTTATTCTTTATTGAAAATTTTGAATCGTTCAAAACGTTGAGTTTATTATTTGAACGTTTATTACGTTGAATCTACGACTTAAATTTCGACTTGGGATTTTTTAAAGATTTTAAAAATTTTTTTCTTACAGTATACTGCCAAAAATTTTGAGAGTAATTTACGAAATGCATGATTTTTTTCTTATAGTGGTTTTAAATGGGTATTTTTTTATTAATTAAATTGATATTTAAAAAAATTTAATATTAAATCTCTATAATAATTTATTTTTAGAGGAACCCTTAAAATTGACCTATAAAAGTTAATTTTAGTAGCATAGTAACAATTAATTTTATTGAATTAAACGTAATAACGTAAATAATTAATTATTTTCAACTTTTTACGTCAAGATTTATCAACAAGACTTAAAAACAAAATAATCTTTACCGAAATTTGGTTGAATGTTCCAAAATTCCAAAGTCAATTTTTTGGAAAAATAAAGTGAATATTTACAAACTTAAACTTCAAATAAACTGTTTAAACTATTTATTAGTAATTTCGTAAGTCCTGATTTCTTGCAGTAATTTTAAAAAAACTGCTGATCATTCAAATTTCTGAACAGCTCGTCGATAAGTATAAAATTCCAAGATATTCTTGCAAAAGTAATAGATAAAATAAGCAAACATAGACTCATCATAAATAGATATCATATACATCTGAAAAGAGTATTTTAATACTCGTAAAAAATAAAGAAAAAAAATCCTAGTATCTAGTAGGAAATGGAATCGATACTCTTTGTCCCGGTGGTTAAATCCCACAAAGAGCTTCAGGGGACTCTTTTGTATATACATTTGGTCATGATATAATCGAGTAGAATAGCACCGATCGGGTAGATCGACAGACGAAAAGATTAATGCAGAAGGCCATTGGCGTCCAATTTTGATGAGATAACTTAACTAAAACCCTTCTCGTTTTGTAACATATTACATAGGACACACGCGAAACCGTTCTCCGACTGGTTTAGTTCCATTGGTTTAGTCCTCGCGGTATCTGTACGTCTGAAATAAATAAAAGAAACGGATAAATAAAATAAATAAATAAAGAAAGATGCATACGTATATACGCAGGAGCGAGAAGAAAAAATTTTTTTTCGTCTCCCAACGGAGGCAAATCTCTTCTTTCGAACGCGACCATGCGAAATAAGCCAACCGTTGTATGAATACTAACGTGAATAGCATGTGAAGCTGTCATACATTTACGTTTCTATTGCAACATGGGATTTAATACGTAACCAAAGAGTCATATATACATATATATATATATATATATATACAGACATATTACTGGAGGTGGGGTGGCTGACGGTGGGTGGAGTGTAAGTCCGTTTGTAGACCTGGGTAGCTGAATTTCCGTTTGGCTTTCATGTATAACATTTATCATTCATCGAAATGCCGGTCCTTATATTTTAGGGTATAAATGTCAATAACTGAGTTAAAAGATGAATTTATGGATGTACATGCGATTTGTTAAGTTTAAGTTAATTGTAACGTTCTCCAATAACCACTTGGCAAATTGACATCTATCTGATGACGCAGTTTGGTGTCAATCTAAGGAGCAGATTGGTGGCAGACTGACTGCAAAAGTTGGAACGCAACAATATCCTTTATTTGATTGCAAACTGCATGCAGATTAACAGAAACTATGGAGTTTTCTGTTTTATCAATAAAAAATGGGTCAAAAGCTAAGCCAGAATGCCAAACACTGATAGCTATTTGGATGCAGACTGAAAGCAGATTCTGGCTTTCCAACTTTTGCAGTTACTTGAAATCTGTGCTTTTCACTGATTCCAAATTGTGTTAGCAGGTTGGCGTAAATCTAACAGCAATATTTGAAAAAGTTCGACTTTGTGGTTAACTTGAATTCCAATTTACACCATTCATTAAAAAGCAACTTTTGCATCTTTGATTATTAGGGTTATTTCTCTTATAATATCTTAATTTTTCAATTTTTCATCAAATACACTTACAATTCACTTTTTTTTTACTCTGCACATTAAGAAATTTCGAATTTATAGATGTCGGAAGAAATAATGAAATTGACATCAATTTATTCGACGATTTGATATCATATCTTAGTAGCAATTTGATATCTCTACTTCACCAAAAAATGACGTCAAAATTTTGTCACTTATGATCAGTTAATAATGCGAAAAACTTCTTATACAGCCCTAGAATGTATCAACGGAAAGCGATCTTGCCTACTGAGAAAATCATCTTGCGCCGGTAAGAAAGATTGTACGTAGAAATTCATGAGGTGCATTTTTTACAAACTAATCAAAATCTGTAATTGACCTATTGAAGATATGGATACAATATACGTTTCAAGAATTGTTGATATAGGATAAAAGAGATAACAATAAAAAGTGTGCAGAGAAAATGATTAATTAGCTTGTTAAGGGTGAGAAGTGAAGCTTTTAGCTGGGCTAAAATGGATTGTAAGTATTCAAGTGGGAATCTCTACACTTACGAGTATACATGCTAGCTTAGGGACTTGGATCTATTGTGTGTGGTGTTTACAAAAAGGTCGAGGGGAAGATCTTGAGTAATAAATCTTAACTCTAATATCAGTTATAAGCTTATAACTCACCTGAATTTTTTGTCTGCTAGATAGGGATATAAATCCTCAAGAGCACGATAGGTACATTCAAAATATTTATATTACGATTATTACTTTACGGTGCTTTTATTAATAATTCATTAGCAAATACAACACCCTCGTTTGCTTACAGGTTTTTTTTTGTTGATCGTTCGATGGTTGAGCTGCCGGTATTTGTTTATTCGAATATTCAATAAAAGTCTTTTGTAACTTTAATGTGTTTGATAAATAATTAATTTCTTAACTCTTCCGTTTATGGTTCAATGTGTATGATAATTGAGGATTGTAAATATCTAACTGAATAAATCGTTTGGTAAATTTTATATTGTGCTAAATGGTAAACTTTGTCAACTGTAACTTGATCAATTCAAGTGCTTCACTCAACACCCAAGTTTGTCTCTATTAATCGAGGGTGTTTTATAAATATATTTGCCGTATGTTTTAGTTTTAGTTATTTCTGGTGGATTAGTCTGCTTTTAGTTTATAGGAGAATAATTATTGTTTCCAAAGGTTCACGGCTGGCATGTCTTGAAACGATGCATTGACATGGAGGATGGACAAGTTTTATTTAAATGAGAATGCACTCGAAATGAAATTGAGTTTAAGAAATGAAAAGTGCAACAAAATTTTTTTACTTTTTATTTTAAACCCTGTAAACTGTTACTTTAATAATTCGAATTTACTAATTAAGCTTCACTCAAAATTTAAGTTTTAAAATAGTTTTTATAAGTATTAAAATAATTATAATATTGAATAAATCTAGGACATGTTTTTTATAAGACTTTCAAATGTTATATTTCCACAAAGCCCGCTTCATTTTAGTGAAGTCACATGCTACTGTCTCCATCTCTCGAATTTATTCAAAAACACGCATTACTGCATGTATTAACTTGCTATAAAAGTGTATAGTTTTAAAAAAATTACACACAGCTGACTGAAAAGTAGAAATTTTAGAGAAAGTGCTGATCTAAAAAAATAAATTACAATAAAGCAGAGATTCAATAACCATTTTTAAATGATCCTTTTTAATAATTGAACAAAATAAATAAAAAAAATAAACTTAACAGTTTGATATTCCGAAAGTTATTGTGCTTTTGATTTCGGGTGTTGGAAAAATTTACTAAAAAATTAAAAAACTGTTTTGTATATTAAATAATAACGTTCGATAATTGGTTCGGGAATAATTACTTAATCTGAAACTTCTATTGTCGATACGCTATACCGAATGCAAAGTATCTAAAGTCAAGCTGACCGTTCGAAACAAGTGAACTGTCAATACAAACTATGACACTAGTTAAATTATAACCAAATTGTTCGTCGAGTTATTAATAAACAGGCGATATTGAAAATTGAAACAAGAAGCAAGCGTTGCGTGACGGCTATTGCAAAGTGGTGTCACCTGTGCCAGTCACTGCATTATTGCAGAAGACAATAACCTCTGCAATTAAAACCGATGAATAAATTTCGACGTTGATAGTCAAAAAACGTCCACGTATTCATTGCTTATTTATTACCATCTGAATGCGATGTGCTCAACTACTTTTTCTAAATCTAAACTCAAATTACATTTCAATATTAAGACTACTATAAAAATTTTAGCCTATCATATCTTTAATTATCTCTATTTTTTCAACCTCAACTCGATAATTCAACAATTGTGGCACAGTTATCAATATGTCTCCTATTATATCAAGTCAATTGTTTAAACAATCGAACAATACACGTGTTCAGTTTATCTGCATACATACAACTCAATTTATATCTGAAATGTATTTTTTTAAGTTTCTATTTGTATAAAACTGAGTACACACTTAATTGACCTAAATAATAAAAAATGTAATATACATATATGTGTGTGGATATAATGATTATGACTAACTTTGAATAAAAATGTTTTCATTTGAATTCTATTTCTAGGTAGAGAATATTTATAATTTTCATCTGACAAAAGAAATCAATAGAGCTACTGTACAAATTTATCGACATGATTATATTAATTTTTTTTTAAACTTAAGAGTTTCGATAAATTAGTAAATTTTTTTTCCTAACTTACAATCACTTTTAAATATGTTTAAATATTTTTTTCGACACTTAAAAAAAAATTAATTTTATTTGATTAAATTAAGATTCTTATTATTAATGAAAATTTGAAGAAAAATCTTAAAATTATTTGTAAGAATACGAAAATTAGAAAAATTGACAATTTTCATCCTATTAATTGCACAGCGAAGTCCAGCGCGTCGGTCAAGAGCGAGGGTCGTGGGTTCGAACCCAGTATAGGGCTTCGTAGCAATTTTTCGAAAGATAAAAATTAAAAGTGTCTCAAAAATGGCAAATTATTACTCACTGGTGTCAGAATATCAATTAAATAAAAAAAAAATTAAATTAAAAAAAATTTTTTTTCTTTAAGTAAATATATATTTTTGTGCAACAATTATATTCCAACTATTAGAAAAAAATTTTTCTATATAATAAATTTCTTGATAAAAAGCAAATAACATTGACATCTAAAATTTTAGAGGTCATATTATTAAATTGTTAACATCTAACTTAATTTATAATTACAATTTATAATTCAAGGTTAATTGAAGTAAATTTGCTGTTATAAAATTTGAATATATATGTGATAAGAGAGATAAAACTAAGGCGCGTTATTTTATTTAAAGTTAATACTTATAAATTCAAACACGTGTTGTCAATATTTAGTGATTTAATGCCGAAAGCTGGCATTGAAAAACATATTATAATTTATAATAAATCAAATAATACTTATCACTGAATTTACAAGATTAGTAGGTTAAACATACTTTAAGATAAATAATAATTATCATACTTTGTTTTTTTTAACGTGTTAAAAACTTCTAATTGCAATTATAAATTAGTATGGAAAAATTTATGAACACGATCGCGCATTAATATTTCATGTTATTCAAGAATCTTTTATTCAGGTGTACGAAAAATATTTGCTTAACTGGTTTTTATTGTCCGACAATAGAAAGCATGTACAAAATAATGTAATCGTTATTTCAAAAGAAATATTGTGTTTTTTTAACTCAGAAAAGTTTAAATTTTGAAGATATACAGAAAAAACTGTCAATATAGATGAGTTGTGCAGTATAACTATAGGTCATAGGACGTGATGTAGTTGACGATGTATAACTGACGTAGTTTTTGATTGTCGTTGTGTTGTCGTATAGCCGTCATCCACGTATGTTCCATTAAAAGCTTTGCCAACCACAGGATTCTCGCGCCTTTAATGCTTCTTAAGGTTCTTTCGTCTGTACTGACATCGACAGCGGATTATTTGCTGGAGGCTATTCATACTACACTTGAATTGCGATTTACATTTTACAATTTTTTATTTTTCATTCTTCACATTTTTTTATTTCTCTTTGTTGATTTTATTAGGGTAAGTGTCAGGTACAATCGACGCTAGATTGATTAATTATATTTATACTTCTTCTGAAAATCCATGATTGAGTTGACAACAAAGATTTTATATCAATTTATCGAACATCATGACTGTTTAAAAAAGATAATTCAATCTCTCTTTGTTTTGTTGAAATTTATTTTTTTAGATCAGCAATTACTCTAAAATTTCTACCTTTCAGCCAGCCATGTGTAATTTTTTTACAACTATACACTTTTGTACCAAGTTAATACAGGCAGTAATGCGTGTTTTTGAAGAAATTCAATTTCATTTCGAGTACTTTCTCATTGAGATAAAACTTGTCCATCCTGCATATCAATGCATTGCTTCAAGACATGCGAACCGTGAATTTTTCGAAGCAATAATTATTCTTCTATAAACCAAAAGCAGACTAATCCACCAGAAATAACTAAAACTAAAATACTCGGCTAATATATTTATAAAACACACTCGATAAATAAACGTTTGTTTACTTAAGTGTAAAAAGTATCATTTTTTCATAGACTTCTAAAATATAATTTTTTTGTTTAATAAATAGACACTGTGCACACATATATTGTGGCTGATACCTCATACCTTAGATATTTAATTAGTGATGGTAATATGTTTGATACATTTGTATTGTATATTTGTATGATATCAGTATTTGTTCAGCCGTTATAGAGCACTTCGTACGCAGAGTAGTGTATTATGACAAAAGACTTTATATACTAGGGAGAAATGCATTTATATCTCTTTTTTACTTGTATTATATATATGCGTTCATAAAGGGTATAATATTTATCATTTAGAATTTTTTCATTTGCGCTGGTGATGGTAATGCTTTTTAAAAAAAGAAACATGCTCGCGCTGATAAACAATAGACACATAAAGATAAAAAAATATATATGGATAAATATAGATGGATGGATATAAAACAAAAAACAAGAAAATTAAAAGTATCGTAGACAAAGGTATGGAACAAGACGCGGGAGCTCATTTGGTGTCTCCCGATGAATAGGCATTCATTATGATGCCTCCCAGCATAACAATCGGGTTCATTTTGTCTTTCTGCTTGTGGCAACAATAGCCCCTATAGTCAGTTGCTGCCTCGCAATCCGCCATCTTGACTCCGCCACGATGTTCTTTTGTCGCCTTATAAAGCCAGTGTGCTTCGCTCGTCGGTGAGACTCCAAGTATATACTTATGCAGAAGGTAGTACTTTCCACTGAGTGTATAGTAGTTGTAGCTGTAGCTCAAGAAGAAGACGAAGAAGAAAAAGGAGAAGAAGAACCGAGTGGAAAATAAAAAATCTTAGCTGCACCGACGAAAAAGCAATAGCTTTGCAAAAAAATATAACAATGATTGTAATAAAAATAGTTTAAGAAATAGAAAAAAATAAATAAAAGGAAAATGGATAAAAAGAATCTAAAAAGGAAACGACGGTAACAGCCCGCGTCAAGGACTCGCAATGACAAAATGAAGAAATGGAAAAATTGTTAAGAGTATAAGGCTCATTCTATATAAGTGGACCATTCAATGAGCTTGCTATTATAAAATAATAATAAAATTTTGTGTATTTATACTTCAGCGCAGGAAAAAATGGGAATAATAGAATTTTTTTGGTAATGTCACGATTTTTATGACAATATATATGAATCTGAACAATGAAAAAAAAAACTAGTTGATTCATGAAAAATATTTTTTCCTAAAAAATTATTTTGTAACCAGCTATCTTGATTCAAGAATTCCTTTTCTCAATAAAGTAAATAAGTAGTTTGGTAAATCCAAAAAAAAAAAAAAAAAAAAAAAAACAAATTAATAACAAGAAATTAATTTTATTTACAATTTTGAAGTTCATTATAATTTTTTTCTGAATAGTATTTTTAAGTTCCCGCTGAGAAAATTAAAAATTTTCAAAAATCGGGAAGTTATTGGTTTTACCCGGTTTTTCGAAAATCGAGTTCTCATCATATCTCGACGTTTTGAGGTCCTAGGAAGCTTCCCCGAATGTTTCCGGTAGATTTTGAGAAATCTCAAAAAAACTACAAAAAAAAATTTT
The DNA here is from genome assembly GCF_020080835.1 of Cotesia glomerata. Lineage (NCBI taxonomy): Eukaryota > Metazoa > Arthropoda > Insecta > Hymenoptera > Braconidae > Cotesia > Cotesia glomerata. The sequence goes on along the minus strand of NC_058163.1, from coordinate 8,148,733 downwards.
TTGAAATGTTTTTTTTTTTTTCAATAACTTTTAAACGGTTTTACTGATCGATTCTTAAAACTAATCAGTTCTTAACATCAAAAAACTACGTCGATCACCGCTAGCCCGGTCGAAATCGGTTGATTCGTTCGTGAGTTATCGTTGTCGAAAGAAAACCGAAAAAAGTGTTTTTTCGGAATCACTCCAAAATTCCTGGTTCGATCAATTCATAATTAAAGATTCTTAATGAGGCTTTGAAAACTGCGTTGAATGCTGCCAACCGCGTGAAAATTGGTTCATTCATTCAAAAGTTATTGCGATTAAAAAATTCAAAAAGTTGTGTTTTATTAAACTGCTAGTAGAGATTTGAGCTCAAAGAGCTTAAAATGACACAAAAATCATATTTTGAGCTTGAAGAGCTCAAAAACGTAATAATTTTGAGCGCTTAAGAACAAAATGAGCGGGAAGTTGCAGGGATGGCCTTTAGGGTCAACCGTCGTCCTAATTTTTTCAAACTAATTGAACGTCCTCTTTCGTTCTGATGCGTGAATTATAAAAAAAGAACCATTAAAAGACGGCATTACCGGCGATCAGCCAGCGAAACAATTGAGTACACGGAAAAAAAAAAAATCATGTTAAAATGACTATCCAACGTATTCTCAAATGACGTTTCCTCAAAATAACAATTCGGTTTTCTGATTTATGGATTTATTTATTTCACTCAAGCATACAGAGAATGGCTCTTGTAAATATATGTAGTTTCGTCAAAACAGGCAACTGTTTTGACAACGTGAGGCTCTGTATAGTTGAGTCAACTCTAGTTACATTTATAAATATAACGCCTAAAATAATGATAATACGGATCGTCATTTTGACTATCCATTGCATAGCTGAATTGGCTATGTAGAATATCTCGAAGAAAAAAAAAATGAGTGTATGGCATATAGTCAGAATAATGATACACGGAAAGAAATTTTCTTTAAAAATTACCGTTAAAATCACTGTAATCGTGAATTTAATGCGGCTCTTTTATTTATTACCGTTTTTTTTATGAAATTTACGGAAAAATTAATTTATTTTACAGTAGACTTCATAAAATTTATCGAAAACCTAATAAAATTTACGGTAGACTATACGGTAAAATTTGTTGAAAATAAGTTAAAAATTATCTTACTTACCGACAAATGATTAGGTCGTGCCATCTGTCTCACGCCCTGATAGCCACCTCATACTATAACTTTCAGATAACCTAGTGCCGCGAATTATAGATAATTTGACGAAAAGTAGGTTAGCAATAAGTGTTAATCTACAACTTATCGTAAAGTTATGGTCAACTTTACTTCAACGAATTGTACTGAAACAATTGCCGTTAAGTTGACCGAAATTTTCTATTCAAGTTTATTATAAGCTTATAGATAATTTGTTTTTAAATTTCGGCACTATCTTATTGTCAACTTGCATATAAGAATGGGCATTTGTAGACTTGACGTTAACTTAACGATAATTTGTCGCTAACTTATCTACAAGATCTTAACTAAAAGAACTTATAGTATGAGGCTATCAGGGCGATTACCGCTAAGAAGCTGACGTTTGAAGACGTCATCTAGAAATAGGCTGACCTCTTTAAGGTCGTAAATGGTATCAAAGTCCAGTATTTTTATCCAGTAAAGATAGATGGAATATGTATCCAAATGGTTTGAATGTTTTTGACAAAGAGAATCATTTGTCACTTTAAATAACTCAATATCTCTAAAAAATAGTCAAATTTTGAAAATATAGTATTTTTCTTGAATCAATTAGTTTTTTTCAATGCACTTGGAAAATTAATTGCAAAATTTTAATCTAAATTGTAGACCATCAATTTCTGACGCACATAAAAAATCATAAAGAATCAGAAAGGGGACTTTATAATAAATAATAATGAAGCGCTTTAAACTTTGAACTCTTCATTATTACGATTTAATATCCTTTATCACAATTACAGCACTCTGATTCTCCTGAGCTCCGTTTAGCTTGCCTCTTAACGTTGTTCTAACTTTAACTACCTTTCAACCCCGATAAACCCTTTTTGTATCCATGTTCTCGAGCACATTTTATGAAAGCAACTTTTGTTCGAGTATTCATTAATGGACTATCAATTACACGAAATGTTTTTAATTAAAGTAAACTTTTTTTAATTACTTTTCGCGGTACGCTGTGATTCAGAAATAACATCGATTTTTTATAAAAATTGGTATTTTGATTAGGTTTTTTTGATAAAATATCACCGGAATAGAAAGCTAACCTAAGAGCAGAAGAAGTTGGTAGAAATCACCCTAGTATACTGCGGATTAGCTCAAGGAGCCCTATTGTGGCGTATGTTAATTTCAATAAGATTTATGTAACCAGACTTATGTTTGCAGATAAGCTCACTTATCTCTACATGACACATGTGTATTCAATTTTTTTGATAATAACAAAAACACGATGATGATTTTGTGACTTATCTATTGTATTGTTATTGCACGCTTCAGAATGTGAATTTTGTTTTTACCAGCTCAATGGAGGAAAAACAATGAACTTATTTATAAAACAAATCTGAAGATTGTCGTTATTTTTCAAACAAAGTAATATCTTTAATCAACGGTACCGAGTGTCTTAATCCTTGAAATAAAATAATTTGTACCAAGAAAATTAAATTTTCTACAAAAAAAGATATTTTATAAATTTTCCATAACTCCTATGTTTTATCCATGATTTAAACTTGAAATTTTCCAAGCTTTTTTCCCCAAAATTTTCATATAAAATCTGTTATTTTTTTAAAAATACTAAAATACTTCAGTAAATTCCTAAAATTTATAGATTATAGATTAAACTTTTCAGTCTCTGAGTTTCCTTAAAATTTCACTCCCAACTACACCCTACGATATTACTATCCAAATTGTCACTAATGATCTCCAAACTCTCCCTGAAACCTTAATTTAAATAAAAATCCCAAAATTTTCTCCAGATTCTCACAAAACAAATCCGATCCGCTTGAAGCCTGAAAAGTTCTTTTTCTTGTGGATCCGATTTACGGGGTTGGGACCTTTATTGTCCCTCAAAGAATAAAGCTTTATTCAAAAATTCAATAATCCTTCTGCTAATTCAATTAACATATCCAATCATACTTTTTCAAAAACAACAACAACAAATAAGACTCTGGATAATGAGATGGTAATTTGACGACTATAGCAAACTAAATCCATTGCAATATGATTGGATTATTACAACCCTAACATATGTGTGTTTATGTACATGTCTATAATAAAAGCAGTGGATGAAGACACGAGTGTGTGGATTTGAATTGATACAATTGTATATGTACAAACACTCAGGTCAAACACGTGAAATCGATTTTGAGCAAATAATCGGATACTCAAGCAATACGAGTAGTGTAGGGAATATGGGAAGGAGTTATATAAATACATATATATGTATATATACATACATCCATACGGGAGTTGGTGGCCGCTACGTGGGGAGGAGCGTAGTCGCATAATTCAGAATCGACAAAGCGGCAGATTATGGAAATAGAGTCCCTGAGTTAAAGCCGAGTTGCCTTGCCCACCTCCACAGCATCTCTATATCTGTCTCCTTTGGTCGTCTATCTCTACCTCGATTTACCTCTATTTCCATCTCCGGCTCTCTTCCTCTTTCCGAGGTTGTACCTCGTTTCCTCCTTCCTTTTATGCACCCACACAAATTCAGTATCGTCGCACCAAGCCGTCTGCTGTTGCCATGCCGACTATTGTCGTACGGCTGCTCTACCTTTCTCTCTGTTACTCTCTCTCTGGAGAGTCTTCTGCGCGTTACTCCGCTCCACGTCAACGACTCTACTCTGTTCTCCTCCTCTGTCAGGCGTGTGTGTAAATGTAAGAGTAAATGTGTGCTGGAATCCCGAAGCATTCTGCATCCACAGCCACCCCCTCTCCACACTCCAGCCCTTTAATACCCCCCCCCACCCTCTCGGCATATTTACCTCATGATCACTGTAACTGTATTTACATTTGCCATTACCATATTATCGCCCAGGATTATTGATTACTTTATTTTTAAACTACTGAGCTTTTTTTATATAACTATTTCTTTTATTATTATTTTTTTTATACAGAAAGATTAGGCGGTCTTTAGGCAGCTGGTTGATTTTGGATGAAGGTTAATCATTTTCTGATTTGGAGATAAGGATCAATTGGTCAAAGGACGTGTCATTAATGGCACTCCTGAGAAGTTCGGAAATTGGGTCAAGCTTGATTTGTTCCAAACACTGGAAAAAAACTACTTGATTCAGGAACAATATTCCCTTGAAAATTTTATTATTGTTGTTGTATTTAGTTTGAATTAATTCAACAAATTCACGGATAGAATCAAGACAATGACAAAAAGAGGATAGAGAGAAAAAGTTTGGTATTTAAGAATTTTAGGAATTCAATCTATTGTTTCAAGCTCTAGCGTTATATTATGTTAGAAAAAGATATTTTAGATTTTACATAAAATTTTGGGATTTAAATTTTGAATAAAACATAGAAAATACAAAAAATTTGTATAGTGCCTTTTTTGGTAGAAAATTTAATTTTCTATTAAAAAGGTTTTTGTGCAGTTTATTGTATCTCTGATCGTTTATTCACAATTTGAATTTTACTTTTTTAGAAATAATTTTTTTGTTCAACTTTATACAAAATATTTACATTAGGATCCATGGCGAAGAATTGAAATCAAAATTATGAATGAAATATTGAAGATATGAACAATTTATAAGAAACTTTTTTTTATAAAAATTTAGTTTCCAACAAAAAAGATCTCTATCAATTTTTCACCTATAATTTTGATTTTAATCTACAAATAATTCTTTCCTATAAAGAAAAAAAATTAAAATCATCAAGATTACAGTCGAAATATTAAAGATAGAAAAACATGATAAAATATTTTTTTTATAAAAATTTCAATTTTCTACAAAAAAGGTCATTATCAATTTTCTCATATCTTCAACAGTGTACTTACAATTTTGACAATCTTCTTTTATTTTAAGATATTTTATTCTATTTTAAAATTATAATTAATCAAGGAAAAATTGGCTATTGTTATTCTCAATTTAGAATAACTTTTAACATCAGAAGTTGTAGTTACAGATCGAATATCGAGGTAATGGTAACTAACCTCAAAGTACAGTTTACTTTTACCGGATCCGAATCTGTCACAAAAAGAATATATCAAGCATCATCAATTGTTTCTAAGTTTTGAAGGAAAGAATGAAGAAAATAAAATTCTAGTAACAAATTATAATGATATGTTCTGGTGATGATAAATCAAGTTGTAATAAAGGCTTCTATTATATAAATATAAAAACAGAAAATAATAGAAGAGTCGAGTCGAGGATGAGGATGAGGATGAGGACAAGTGGAGACGAATGAGCGATGAAGAAAAAGCCAGAGAGTGTTGTGATTGTTATAGACGGAGAAAAGACATATATTTGTTATATACGTATTATATATAGTTAGTACATATAACGAAACATAGAGACAGAGAAGTACGGGGAAAGACCGATACAATGCTGTGCTCTCCCGCGAGTCGACTTTCCTTGATACATCGCCATTGAGCTATTGTCCGCCTTCCAATGGCCCCACGAAAGACTCCAAGGAGAAAAAAAATTCAATTCAGCTTTTAAATTATTTTCCCCCACTTTTTACAACAAACCAAGAGTCGCCCTTCTGGCATAAGGCTCCTCTCGTAGTCCTCCAGACCCAACACTGCTAGATCTATCTATATATATTTATATATATTTACTCCCATCCCGTTACGTGGCTCGATGCCACACACCAAAAAACCATCCTCGTTCCCGTTCCTGTTCTTGTTCTTGTTGTTGTTGATGTTGTTGTTATCGTTCGTCGCCCATTCTGTCATAAGCACCCGTCAATCTTGACAGCGTCATTTCACAATACCACTCAAAGACATCATAACATAAAACTAAATACAAATGTGGGTTCTCTCTTTATTCTTCGCTTCCGAATTTTTACTATCCATTTCGTGTTTGAGTTATCGATATCGAGAGCTACTTTCTTTATTTTGAGTATCAGAAACAAGATTTGAGATAATCTGATGGCAGTTCACCACCTTGTAGACAGGAAATTTCAAGATCGAATGCTTAAGGTAGTTCCTCCATCCAACCACTTTTCGACAGATTTTGTTAATTTTTTTTTTTTCATGGCTAAAGAATAATATTTACTTATAAGTCTCGAAGTTTGAGAATTTTTGATTGTTTAGAATGCAAGATATTTAGTAACAAAATTAGCAATTTCAGGTTTACTTCTCATTTAAAGCATGTAAAACTCTCTGGCTACTCAAATATTCTCTTTTATAACTTAAATCTGTTATAAATGAACTTGATTCAAAAGAAAAATTGTTAAATCAAGAAAATCATTTTGAAGAGTTTCATCGTTTCGAATCGTACATTGAACTGCAAAATGCACACTCAACATCAACATGAATGATTTTCTCGAAATTTTTAATTCAGCGCTTGATTTTCCAAGAAGCCACCAAAAGCCCTTTTTTTCTTGATTTTCCAAATTCATGTATACGGAAAAAAAAATGATTCTAAATTTATTTTTACACGTGGTTCTAAATTCGTATCTCATGTATTGTAAATCTACACACTTATTTTATTAAACATATAGCATGTCTGTACCACTGGGCCGAAAATAGCACCACTGTGATACAGGATTAAAATCATATTTTTTTCCGTATAGACCCTGATTAAGAAATCTAATTTGAAATGATTTAAATGCATCGGATTGAATACTGTATAGATATACAATTAACATGGTAATCATTTCAAATCATCTTTCTGAATCAGGGGAGTATAGAAAAAAATTGTTTATCAAAAAAACAATAACTAATCCTTGTAGGAAATTTATTTGAGTTTCGAAAACCCACCTTCAATTTTCTATGTGATCATTGGTTGCTCAGTTATTGATAGTCAAAGACAAAATGATCCTTTTCCATTCCAAGTCCGATATCTTATTGAAAAGTGGTCGTATGAAGGTTTCGATAACAGGAAATAGCAGTTCAATGGACAAGTTATCTGATCTATATAGTCATTTAGTCAACAAATTTTTTCACTTGAGATTAAAAAAAAATTTTCCGAACTTTTTTTTTCACTGCATTCGTTGGGATTGAGCGATACACGTTGCTTCAAAAAGTTTTTCATCTCAAGATTTCAAAACAAAAAACTTCAAGCTTTAAATTGCTTGTTTCACAACTTCTATAAAACTATTTTTAACGCAGATACAGCCATTGAAAAAAGTGCTAATAATTTGGAATTTTATTTTGATCCCTTAATTTTTTCCACTAGTGTATATTTCAACTTTCTATAAAAAAAAAAAATTGCAGTTGTTTTCATATCATTCGCAATCGCAAAAACAGAAAAACACTAGAACAAATTTTGCGAACCATGGACGATTCCCCGAAAAAACAGTTATAGAAATTTTCAGATACGCTCACAAATTCCCCAAGGATTAGGGTAACTAATGTCTAATGTGTCATGATGGTATTTAGAGCAGATGAATGACTGCTGCAGATCGTTTACATTTTCCGGATCATTTACCCACACACGCCGTCCAACAGCACCCCACATGACCTAAACATTTGACTTTTCCTTTTTTTATTTTATTTGCTTTGCATCCCAACATTAACAATCTTCTGATGCCTGATTGATACATTTCGATGAAATATATCATCCAGAAAAATATTTTTTACCAATCCTGATCATGATCACGAGCGATGGTCAGCTTATTAATGCATATTGTGTAATAGTAGCAAATTGATTGGCGATTAGACCCAAACGACGACTATTTTAGTGAATAACAGGACTATTAACCAACTATCATGCATTGCCTGTTATGATGGTACGTCGCGTATTGACGACACGCATTATGCCCTTATTGTTTTTCGTTTTTGATTATCAGTTTTATTTGTGTACACATATTATATATTATGTATTAACAAAAAAAGTAGGCATTGTTGTGTCTCCATTGTTTCAGTATTACGAGGGCGGTGCTTCCCTTTGTCTCCACCCTTTATACCTTTTCATGGCGCAATTCTCGAGGGAATTCTTGCGCCCGCGCAACAGATAGAGGCGTGTTTCTCATAAAATGAAAAAGGTATTAAAAAACTTGTACTAGAAGTGTATATAAAGGATTAAGGACGAATGGAACAGAATTTAGCTAATGCAAAAATTCAGAGCTTGGACTCTCCTGCTTAATATATTTTATCCTCGATTATACCGACGACAATTTATCTTGCCGAGAGTAATATAAATCATACAATTAGGGGTTAATTAAAAATTTTCGCTAGGGAATTTATTTGGTGCGTTATCCCCCTAAATCTTTGCTGACAATTTCCCCACTTGGACTTAGTATACGTCTTTACCCTTTTGTTTGGGCTGAGAACCCCACTGTGCACTACGAAACGACTTTTCATTTGTGGGCTCGTACACCTCTATTCTCTCGGGGGGTTAAGACTCTTGTTTTAGATTGTAATCAATATTAAACAATGCCTTTTTAATTTTGCATTATCATTTTATTAGATTGTATTACTTTTTTTTGTTGTCGAGGGTGTTAAACGAGGAGATAAGGGCTTTATAGGTTTTTTATCGGGTTCAATTATGGTTAGAGCTGCAGTTTTTACGACTGGGTAGATAAAGAAATCAACAATTTGCTTGATACTTACCAGCCGAATTTATAACAAGCTTAATTTTTGTAAAATATCGAATAATTATATAATAGACTTATCAAGTTACTCAGCTTTCAATCACTTTGGAGATTAAATAAAGGTTAGTTGAGCATCAGTAGACGTTTGTAAGTTTGAAGTTCCAGCAGATGGCGATAGCTATTCATTCTGACGGTAATGAAAATTTATAACTTTTTAGTTAAAATATACAACAAATTTTCACTAATAACTTTAATGTGATTTTCAATTTTTTAATAATTTTATATCGAACAACAATGAAAAAAAAAAAATTTGAAAAATCCAAAAGTGCACGACTCATAATGCTCATTTAATTATGAAAAAAATAATAAAATAAAAAAAATGTAATACAATAGCTAAAATAGGACAATAATGCGCAGGCGCCCCCAGTGAAATAAATTTAGACAATATATGTATATATACAGTCATTTGGTTTTTTTATATTATCAGTTGCAAATGACCTACAATTCTTTCAAAAAAAAATTTTTTTTTCTCAACTTGACTCAATGGATTTTTTCGCTAGTTTTTTCAGGGTTTCATACATAACGGACAGGAAATTTTTTTTAACTATTTTGATGTTTTTTTCCGTTTCTATTGCACTTGATAAATTGTTGAAAAGTATGGAATTGATCTTCATTGAATTATCTCGACAATAGTATGCAACATATCGTGATTCCGTGAACTAACAAGGCTATAATAATCAAAATAGTTGCCGAAATGAGGCTGACAATAGTCTAATCGGCCCAGTACCTGTATTTCGAAAGAGTGGGACCAGGGTTCGATTCCAGCACGCACCAATATTTTCAGTGATTATAAAATAAAAAGAATATGTGCGTTACGTTGCCAGCCTCTGTACCGACCAGGTTTTCTATGGTTTCCCCGTGTAGTTATGGAAGTAAAAATGTCATTATAGAAGCACCTCCATACTACTTAAGGTCGTAATGCAAATGCGGGTACTGATTATAACGCGTAAGTCGGCCACAGTCGCAGCACAGTGTGATTATTAGTGGAAAGAATATGTCGAACACAAAGAAATGTGTTAGTTAAAAGGGCGAAAGACAAGTATAACATTAAGAAAGTTATATGATAACAAAAGAGGCACTTGAATGGTATTGCTGTGGTAATAACAAAAATGCGGAGAATACGGTTACAGTCATGTAAAAACCAAAATAGGTATACAAGTAAAAACGATATAACAATATAGTTGCCGAAATGAAACGAAAAAATTTTTTCGATCGCGAACTTGTTTTAATTTTTTCGCGCATAGTATTTTTTTAAACGAATCGAACGGCCTCTTTCGTTCCAAAATATAAATCATAAAAAAAAACTAATTAAAGACCGTATTATTTTTAGTCAACCAGCGAAACAATTGAGTATAATAGTATCAGCTTTTTCAAACTGTATTTTTTTTTAAAATCCAATCTCATCGATAATTATGACCTATGGATTTTTTTTTTATTGATCCACTTATTGATTTTGTTTGTTGACTCACTCTTCGTGGTTGTGAAACAGAAAAACCTTAGTTCGCATCCATCTTAGATGTAGTGCACGTATTTCCGGAACTGCTTTGAGTGTATTATAAGTTTTCACAAAGTGGCAAAAATGGAGCCAGCAATTAACTCCTATTTAACGACCTCTCATTCGTGAATCCTTGGCAATTTTAGTCCATAATGATTTTGTTCCAATGTCAACGTCCTTCCACTTGCTGACAACGAATTGATCCTGGTAATCGACCAACATGGTCCACAGCAGCTAATAGTATTGAACTCCAATGTTTTTATCCAGCACACATAACAATTAATCGATTTAGAAAACGTTTGATAAGCTCAGCGATGATTTTTCTCTTTAACAGCGTACTTTTTGTATCATTTATATGAACATTATGTCTGTTTAGTACAATTTAATCTGATCAAACGAGATCTTGATTTTTAGGCGATAATAGAACATCTAAGGGATGAAAAATGATTATTTTAAATAATTTTATGATTGAAATGCAATTTATCTGATTTATATCACTGTTACTAACTTGATTTTTGTATTAAACCCATAACCTGTTGGAATAAATGTTAGTAATCAATAAATAGTAATGCTTGTGTAAAAACCTTCTTAATTTGAAAGATAAAAGGTATATATTATTAATTAATTTTCATAATAAACTAAATAATATAGCATTTTATAAATTTTATTGGATGAATATTTATAATTTCTTGGTTAAATTTTCAAATAGATAACCAAAGTGAAATATTGTTGTAAACATTAACTAAATTGAGTATTTTTTAAATAAAAACGTATTTATTCACGAATTATAAAAATAATTTTTCAACAGGTAATTAATAATTCCGAAAAATAAATAGAGGAAGAATGACGAACCAAAGAGTGAGAATAAATACCATCGGAGAATGAGTTGGAGGTATATCGGTTGAAATGCAACTATCACGTCACCCTCACCCTTATAAATATACACGTAGTTTTTTCCCCTGAACTCGCTCAGGGTTTTGCATTATGTCCATTGCTGCTGATTCACACGTCCTTCATTGTACCGCTTTTGTAAAGAACGACAATACTCGGTGCTTTTTTGTATTCAAATACCATATATACTTGTAGATAGAGATATATATGTGGATGAAGATATAGATATATAAGCATAGTATATCTAGGCCGTAAGAGATGGATGACAAACGACGAATGAAGCTTTCTCGTCTATTGACATCTACGTCCAACCCAAACATTTATTTATAGCACTATCTTATAGTTACATTTTCTTATATAAACAATCTCTCATCTCTGGATTTTTTGTTTGTTCGACTCCGGTGTATGTGTTTCCGCTTTAATTTTTAGCGCTTCAATAACACTTTTCTCTGAAACAATAAACACGCTTTCGCTTGATATCGATTTAAGTATTTCTTAAGAGGCTCTCTATTTTAACAGTGAAGAAGTGCAGGGAAGAAATCTTGAAATATTATTTATTTTATTGAAATATTATTAATAACTATTACGACAGTTAAAAATATTCTGTATTAATATACAGTGGACATTTTATTGAGAAAAATCGGTAAGCAAAGTTTGACTTATTTATAACATCTATCAATGCTTAACTAAGTATTATTGCTAAAAGATTAAATAATTTCACAATAATGATAATAAAATAATAAAAATGAATTTTCGAGAAAAAATTGAATTATAAAAAAATGAAAGAGAATAAATTGGTTTTGGCGCTTCTGGCGCCAGCGCTTTAGACACTTTGAGCACTGTTTATTCCTCAGTTAGCAGTATTTAACACGATAATTAGAGAGAGAGAGAAGTGATTGACGATAATATAAATGGTACGAACTCTGAACATCAACCACCGAATTATATATTGGTGTTATTTAATGTCGGATTCTTGATTTGTAGTTGTATTAATTACAATCAAATGTGACTGATTTAAATAGTCATTATTAATACGGATCTTCCTTTGAAAATTATGAACTCACAAAAAAAAAAAAAAAAAAAAAACAGACTCAATTAATAATGTCAGTGGATAATAGTTATCGCGTTTACAATGATTCCGTCAATTTACAGTGCTCGTTATTTGGGATGTTTCGATTTCTTATTTATGAGATACTTTATTGCAAACTGTGCTAGATATCTTTGATAGATTATCGGTGACTGTATTTTTCCTTATTTGTGACGTAAAATTATAATGAGATTAAGTATTTACGCTAGGGACGTGCAATTTTTAAATCTTTCATATTTCTTCTTAATTATATAACTTTTTATAAATCTTTTATGAAAATTTTGTTAGTTGCCAGTGCTAATTCTTTGGGGTTCGCATGCTTACGCGCGAAGCGCTGAGGTGTGCTTTATTGCCACTTAAAAAGGATAACTCGTTGATTTCAGTTTTTAATCCGTTTGTAAGTTCATTATTTACGGTAAAATAGTGAAATAATACATACCCAAACGAAGATAAAACATTAATAAATAAATTTCATACATTTTAAAGATGATTATTTATAACGATTATTTAAAGATGATTAATTGATTATTTAACAATTTTACATAAAAACTTTTTAACTTCCCGCTAAGAAAATTGAAAATTTTCAAAAATCGGGAAGTTATTGGTTTTACCCCATTTTTCGAAAATCGAGTTTTCATCAGATCTCGACGTTTTGAGGTCCTAGGAAGCTTTCCTGACTATTCCCGCGAGGGTGTCACTATGTCTGTGTGTGTGTGTGTGTGTGTGTGTGTGTGTGTGTGTGTGTGTGTGTGTGTGTGTGTGTGTGTGTGTGTGTGTGTGTGTGTGTGTGTGTGTGTGTAAGCCTCTTATAACTTTTGAACGGTTGAACCGATTTCATCGCGGTTGGTGCCATTCGAAAGGGCTTTGCCAAACTTAGATTTTCTGTCAATTTGAACCGATTCGGACCGATAGATTTTGAGAAATTTGGAGAAATCTCAAAAAAAAATAGGAAAAAAAATTTTTTCAGAAGTGATTTTTTTGGGATAACTTTTAGACGGCTTTACCGATCAATTCCAAAAATTAATCAGCTCTCAACCTTGAAAAATCACGTCGATCGCCGCCAATCCGGTCAAAATCGGTTGATTTGTTCGAGAGATATCGTGAACGAAGGAAAACCGAAAAAAGTGTTTTTTCGGAGTTACTCCAAAATTTCTAGTTTGACCAATTAAAACTCAGAAATTCTTTATGAGGCTTTAGAAAATGCGTAGAATGCCGCCAACCGCGTAAAAATCGGTCGATTCATTCAAAAGTTATTGCGGTTTGAAAATTCAAAAAATAGTGTTCTATGAAATTTCTATCAGACTTTTGAGCTCAAAGAGCTCAAAAGCATAGAACAGGTATTTTTTATATCGGAGAGCTCAAAACAACACACAGATTGTATTTTTGAGCTCGAAAAGCTCAAAAAAAGTGGGCAGGTATTATCAGAATTAGCGGGAAGTTGCAGGGATGGTCTTTAGGGTCAACCGTTTTCCTAATTTTTTTTTTTAGTTTTAGAAAAATTTCTGCCATACACATAGTGGTGTTAACACTATAACTCTTGAAGAATACAATAAATTGACTTGATTTTTCTTTTATTTGATTCGTATAATCAATGTGTAGAGCTGATTCAATAATCATTACTCAATTATTATTTATATTATCATAAATAAAAGATTTCTATGGTAATTTTCTTAAGACTTACTTATGACGCAGCTATGCGTAATATTGAGAAATTTATTTTCTACTTCATGGATAAATTTATTGCAAATTATGCTAGATATCGTTGATAGATTATCTTTGATCTTTGATCGTATGTTTCCATTTTTTTACGTAAAATGGCAATGTGATAAAGTATTTACGCTATACAGTCGTGCAATTCTTAACTCTATTATATTCCTTTTTAATTATGAAACCTTTTATCCTACAACATATTGAAAAGCGTGTAATTATTGGATTATGTGATACAATAAAATGGTTCGACCAAGCAGATATTTAATATTAGTTATCGGTTCAATTGTTCAGTGTAAGAATATTAATAGTACCTGTTAGAAGATTTCAATTCGCTTTTACCATTATCGTATTTTAATCTGTATATAGTTTCGAAACTTCAATATATATATTAAAGAAAAGGAGACGTAACAACGAGTGAGTATTTTAGAATTACGCGGGATGACAAGAGTAAGCGGGGATGTCAATTGATGTACTCGCCGTCATGTATATACATATATAGAGCAAGTTACAGGCGCCACATTGTTTCAATACAATATCATTGGTCCCTCTCCAACAGAACTAGTATATATATAAATACGCGAGGAGCAGCAACCCCGATGCGGGAAACTAACTGAAGAGATTTTCGTCGTAGACCCTCACGGTTTGAGCCTCGTTATTTTAATCATCCCCCATTTTATACCCGCAAACACTCCCGCACATCACGTTATTTGGTATTATGTATACAGTATATATATATATATAGCAGTATATATATATATATATATATATATATATATCCGCGCCCCTCGGTACAGTCTCGGTGTATCACGATTACGGTTGGTAGCTGGATGACAACATCTATACGAATAAAGCTTTCTCTTTTATATTGTATATTGTATATTATATATTATACTCTCGTTCTCATTCTCGGTCTCTTGTCACCCGTCCCTGCAAGCTCATCCAAGCAACTTAGTTACCCCGATTTTATAACGATAAGCCGCTGATGGTTGTTAGTAGTCGGCTAGTCACCACCACTATTTTATTTTATTTCTGTCGGTGAGGGTGGAAATATTGCAGGTGTAAAAAAAAGATGGGAAATTTATAAGTATACATTTATTTATCTAGTGTGTTTTATAAACATTTACCGCGTATTTTAGTTTTAGTTATTTCTGTAGGATTAGTCTGCTTTAGATTTTATTAAGAATAATTATTGCTTCAAAAGATTTAGGGTTGGCATATCTCGAAGCGATGCATTGACATGCAGAATGGAACAACTTTATCTAAATGAGAAAGCACTCGAAATGAAATTGAATATAAGAAATCAAGAGTGCAACAAAATTTTTTCGCTTTTTATTTTGTTATTTATTTTAAACCCTGTAAACTGTTACTCTAATAATTCGAGTTTACTAACTAAGCTTCACTCATAATTTAATTTTGAAAATAGTTTTTATAAGTATTAAAATAATTATAATATTGAATAAGTTTAGGGCATGTTTTTTATAAGCCTTTCAAATGTTATTTCCAAAAATTCCGCTTCGTTTTAGTGACGTCACATGCTACTCCTGCCATCTCTCGGAATTATTCAAAAACACGGACTACTGCCTACATTAACCTGAAACAAGAGTTTAGATTTGTAATAGTATATACCTATTTGTTATATTACATACCTAGGCCAATAAAATGAGAAAAGTCTAGGATCACATGAAATTGTTGGTCGAGGCGAAGCCGAAGTTGACAAACATGTGGTCTGAGGCTTTACTTTTTACTGGCCAAGGTGTGCATACTATTTTTCTGCTCGACGTAGCCAAAATGTGGCAACTTCGTTTAACGCAGCGGTCAGTAAGCTGCGACATTCCGGCCGGAGGGCAGAAAAAAAAATTGCACATGGCTGGCTGAAAGATAAAAATTTTCGAGTAAGTGCTGGTCTAAAGAAATAAAATTTAATAGTTGTGTATTTTGAAAGTTCTTGCGCTTTCGCCCCCAGGAGTTGGAAAAAAGTTTGGAAAATCGAAATGAGCATGCCTTAAGCGCTCATGTCATACACAAATTATTGAGACTGAATGTTTAGATTATGATTTTTTAACTTTTTCGTAAAGATTTCTATACTTTTTAACTTCCCGCTAAGAGAATTGAAAATTTTCAAAAATCGGGAAGTTATTGGTTTTACCCCGTTTTTCGAAAATCGAGTTCTCATCAGATCTTGACGTTTTGAGGCCCTAGGAAGCTTCCCTGAATGTTTTCGCGATGATGTCAGTATGACGACGCAGCGTCATACTAAAATTCGACGCTAACGCCCCTATACTCACTAAACCCTAAACTCCTTTTCTTCTTTCCTCTAATCCCTCATGGGAACCGCCGTCAGGCATTACTTCGTGAGGGAAGGAACTAGCTACTGCTCTTCCTTCTGGTGGCTAAGGTGTTATTAACTACCTTCCTTCTATCTTCTGATATTTGCTCTTCTTCTTTCGGTGGAACGCAAGTCTTTGAGGACTTCTGTTGCAAACGTGTTGGTAGCGTTCCAGGCAGCTTCTGATGACAACATTGTTTCCACTAGTGAATCTGGTTGCATTCTCTGGTTCAGGATCCTCTCCAACTCTTCACGCTGTGGATCGAAACGAGGACATACAAAGAAGACGTGCTCCGCATCTTCAGCAACTCCTGGGCAAGACGGGCTCTCCGAAGAGTCATCGTGCTTAAAGCGGTGTAGATACTCTCGAAAACGTCCGTGTCCCGACAACATCTGCGTAAGATAGTAATTGACCTCGCCGTGATTCAGGTTAAGCCAAATGTCGATCCAAGGTAAGAGGCGGTGCGTCCACCTACCCTTTTCTGCAGCATCCCATTGTAGTTGCCATCGGCCTATGCTGTTCTGCCGTTCTTCAATTCTAAGTTCTTTAGGGCTCAGTGCAGTTGACCTTTTTCGTTGGTAAAGGGCTCGTCTTTCCTCTGCTAGAACTCTAAGAGGTAGGGTTCCGGCAATGACGCACACTGCTTTTTCTGATATAGTGCGGAAGGCACTAGCTACTCGTAGGGCACTCAGTCAATATACTGGTCCAGCTTTTCTCCTCTGTGTGTGTGTGTGTGTGTGTGTGTGTGTGTGTGTGTGTGTGTGTGTGTGTGTGTGTGTGTGTGTGTGTGACCCTTTTATAACTTTTGAACGGCTCGACCGATTTCATCGCGGTTGACGCCATTCGAAAGGGCTTGACCGAACTTAGATTTTAAATACCATTTAGACCGATTCGAACCAGTAGATCTTGAGAAATCTCAAAAAAACTACAAAAAAAAATTTTTTGAAATGTGGTTTTTTTGGAATTACTTTTAAATGGCTTTACTGATCAATTTTAATATCTAATCAGCTCTTAAGATAAAAAAACCACGTCGATCACCGTAAGCCCGGTCAAAATCGGTTGATTCGTTCGTGAGTTATCGTTGTCGAAAGAAAACCGAAAAAAGTGTTTTTTCAGAATTACTTCGAAATTCCTGGCTCGATCGATTTAAATTTTAACATCGGTTATGAGGTTTCAAAAACTGCGTCGAATACCACCAACTGCGTAAAAATCGGTTTATTCATTCAAAAGTTATTGCGGTTTGAAAATTCAAAAAATTGTGTCTTACCAAACTTCTATCAGACTTCTGAGCTCGAAGAGCTTAAAAGCATAAAAAAGCTATCTCTTTGAGCTCGGAGAACTCAAAATAACACAGAAATTGTACTTTTGAGCTCGAAGAGCTCAAAAACAAAATAAGTGAAATGTTGAGCGTTTAGGTATGAAGTTAGCGGGAAGTTGCAGGGATGGCCTTTTGGGTCAACCGTTTTCCTAATTTTTTTATTCGTTTTTTTGAATTTTCCCGCGAGTGGTCTTATCTCCTCTGTAGGTCGAGCTAAGAAAAAATCTTAACAGATGATAAAACAGTTAGTAATTATACCATCATGTATGTATAATTTTTGCTTGTTTATAGTTATTTCAATCCTATTTTATGAAAAATAATATATATGGCTGCCAAAATCGCAGAAAAAGTCACCGAACTGACAGTCGAAAAAAATTAACTGTATTGAAACGGAATTATTTTGACACACAATTTTCACAAGGGCTCTGGTTAACTCCCTAAGGAATAAAACAAAAAAAAAATTAAATCGTGAAAATGATTTTTCACAAAGTTGTGGTGTTATCAAGCCCAGTGCTCCTGTGAATACCACACTCCTATTCACTTAATTCGTCAGAAAAACGAGTTTTTCCGGAGAAATCTTATTTAATCGATAAGAAAATTGTTTTAACGTGTTCTGTAGTTATTATTATTTATCTCAATATGCTTTTTACACATAATTTTTTTCGTTTAATTTAGGAAAATCACGTTTGAATCGAAATCACGATTTTTAGGCTAGAGTAGAGCATACCTGCGCGCTTCGCGCTTAAGGCATGCAAAATTTCGTAAAAATTCACTAAGCGATTGAAAGACAATTTTATATCATGATGTTCGATAATTGGTTTAGAAAACTTTTATGAATAATCTATGAACGTAGCAATCATCGACATCTATGAGCACAATAACAACAATAACAATAAACAATAACCATAGTCTATCGACTATGGAATATTCTAATCATTATGTAACAACGATTTTACTCAAGTTTGTCATTGATCTACTGAAATTTACATGGACACATAATACATCAGCACAATACTCGTACGTGTAAACAGTTTGAGGTACGCAAAGCCTTTGGTGCTTACATTACTATCAGGTTCACCAATATATGATAGGTGAATGATCTATATACATGTATATTGTATATACTACCCACACACATCTCTGGTACACATATGTGATGCATAGTAATGGTGTTTGAGTGGATAGGAGTTAGAGAGCAGACTGAGTAGTACAGAGTATCACAGAGTATGATATAGAGTATGGAGGACTGAGTAGAGTACCAGAGTGAGTGAGAGAAGGAGAGAGAGTTAATGCTACTGAGTGAAAGGAGTAGAGACGCAACGGCGTTCAATGTGTCGCGACAATGTAGCCAACGTTCGGGGCATTCAACGCTAGACAATGCCGCGAACATAATGTCATAATGGAACAGGGTGGAGTTCCCTTCCGTCCTCTTTAACCCCCGCTACTATTATATACATACATACTCATACATATCTATGGGTATATATATTACTCAGTACTCTCTCGTGTCTCGAATAAAAAGAGCCATTCAACCGATG